>NW_028301576.1:16680000-16875000 GCF_042242905.1 Orbicella faveolata | reverse complement strand
ATCACAGGAAAGTATAAATATTAAGGAGTTTATGCCAAAATGAGGAATATATCTGCCTGTTACTAGATGAGATATTGCCATGGTAACGGCCTTAATCCAAAATTTGACAACCAAAAAATAAGCCTTATTTTATCAGTACCCCTACTGGTAAATTTCTACAGGGAAAACTTTAAGAGATATTAACCAAGTCTCCTTTTCTAACTCACGCTCTATAGGGAGGGTGCTCGTAAATACTCTAGAGAGCCACCTTAAAAGAAAGTAAACTAGAATATCTAGAGAACAAGGCTGCTTCAATCTAAATTTCTCATGTAAACGTGTAGGACGATCCAGCGATGAAATCACGAAGAGCAACTGATTAAAGACACTTACATGAATCTAAGGCAATGAAGGTGTTCTAGGTATACAGCTATAACAAATTAACTGTAAGTTTGTACAACCTTGGTCTGAATTGATAGCAAATAGTTGTGCATGTGTTTGATTGTGTTTCACTCTCTTCATTTGCTCATAAATCCATTAAAAGTAAAAGTGCAACATTATATGTTATACGAACATGACGTTAAATTAGTATATAACGAAGTCTACAGTTTTCCATATTGGTCACACATGCGAAAAGCTACATGTGTTTCACATAGGTTTGCAGTCTCAGAAATGACTTCTACAGAGATGAAGAAAATCTGGACAAAGGGAAATTACTCCCACATGCCCTCTTAAAAATTTCAATTGGGAGCTAACTTTCGTCACAAATCAATCGTCGTAAAAGGCACCGGGTTTAGAGTTGTTTTGTCATTTGGGTCGATGTCGTTTTTCCTCACAGGAAAATTTATGTAGAATTTTTTTGCCAACAAAATTTGAAAATGAGATTTGGGAAGCCAAGCAAGATTTATATCTGTTCCATTTACCAACAATTATGCTTCTGTAGGAGGACTGGACCAAATGTTACAAAGAAACTCGAATTCTTTTGTTTCATGCTTTAACTGGTTGAAATATAATACATTATTTTCTGCAGTCATTTTGGAGTGTGATATGGTCATGTCGCTCTCATCTGTCAGTTAACATCTGATATCAAAAACAATGGATTATTTTTTCAACTGCACTTGGTTTATTCCAAAAAGGAGAAGTCACACTTGAAGCACTGTCTCAGATCCCAGTTTCTGTACAATGAAGTAGTTAGAATTGTTGCTAATTTTCTATTAGGTGGCATGTTATTCTAACGGCCACTAAATGCTTTTCCTTCCACCTTTATCAGACAGCATTTTGCCAGATATTTGGCTTCAAAGTTTTACAGTACCCAGTTATACTCCATGGTGGGGAGACTCTGTGAGAGCAAAGAGCTCTCCCCTCGAACATCAGACTGGCTCTGGCCAACACTGTAACATGAGTGGTTAATTGAGATCCCACAACACTGATCATTGGGCCATTGCATCTCCCATATTAATTTTGGCTTACATATATTAAGAGTTGTGAACTTTTGTTGTTGTTGTTGTTTTTTTTTTATTGATGCAAGACCACCCTAAGAAATTTATAAAGTATTCATTATTCCTGGTGGAAGACTTGCTCACAAGTCAGCTGCAAAAGCAGAACTCAGAAAGTGCAAAATGTCTGCTATGCTCAAACCTTGGGTTCTAGGAGGTCAAAGTAGAGGAGCCCAAGCTCAACTTGTTACACTTGCAAGAAACCACATCAAGTGATATCCTAAGGCTTATGGTGCAGATTTCTCTAGCTACCATGTTTCAGCGGGAGAAGTTAATTTATTGTTTAGTATTTAGGTTTTGTCGATTTTCACCAAGTAGAATGGTGGATGGAGGGTTTTTTTTTAACTCTATGTGAACCAAACCGGCAGTGTTTAATTTGCTGTTGTGTGCAGGGTTTAGCACAACTAACAAGCCATGTGTTATTTCAAGTGAACAGCAAGTGTTGCACTAGTCTAAAATCCCCACGGGTTAATGTTTGAAAAAATTATATTCATCGATCGTCTGATTTACAAGCACCAAATCAGAACCTAGTGTATTGAATAAAGTAACCGAATTCTTTGAGCTGTTTACAACCACATTCTTTCACTTCTCCAACCAGATGTTGTCGAAGTTTGGCATTTGGGCTTCAAAAACTAAAGAATATTTGCCTTGTCCAATTTCTTTCACTTGGTCGTTCCTGCAGTCTGCTTGTTTTTATTTACATTGCATTTTTATTTATTTTTATTTTTTTCCCTTATCTTTTTCCCCCACAATAATGACAGAGGTTGGATGAAAACCAGGGTATGAAGCTAGTAAAAGGCGGACCTGGCTAACATACTGTAATTTATTTATGCCTGCATGTTTACTTGTCTTGGTTGATTGATTGTAATTTGAAATTCATGCTTCCGATTGGCTAAATGGTACAGGAGGAAAATTCCTCCAGTAAGTTTGGCACATTGCAGAAGATAAAACTGGACAGAGACTATGTCAACTTAAACAGACTTCAGGAAAGTCTAGCCTAATGGTTACACAGTACACTGTATGGATGTTCAACTAAAACTGAAAATAGCTGAAACAGGTACATTTCATTATACTAACAACCAGGCAAAAAGGAGACAAAACCTGATAATTGGTGAATAGTCCAATCATGGCATTGCTGTTTTCATTTTTATTTCTGCTAGCATGTAACTCTCCATCCAAACAGCCCATTTACAGAGCCCTGACAGTTGTTTTAAGAGTTTTATTGTAAAATGGGTTCCGCAAATGAGAAGAGATTGATCATTATGATAAGATTAGTAAGGATGCTATATGTAAATTAATCTAGGATATGGGTGGGAAAATGTTACCATCTTCCAAGTCTTGCCAAGGAATGTTGAATAATTATGTTTATTGATTAGATTACATGAAATTAAATCTAGTAGATCCTGTAATCTAATTAAACTAATTTAGTAAATGTTTGCAGACTTGATTTTCACCTTAGTTTTTTTGACAGAAACCTACAAAATTTGTGAAAATTAGGTCTTGAGAACATGGGTACATGCCATGTGGCATGAGCTAATGTAATTCACTGTCTATTAATGCACATCTCAGAGTGACAATAATTACTATTTTTGGCCCGAAAATGACAAGGTTACAGCAAAAAAGAAGTTCTATTTTTTTATTTGAACAGAATTGAATGGCTGAGTGCTGACATTTTCCTGTTTCCCCCTCATTTTTTTCAGGTGCCTCAACAATGGAAGATGATGTTAAAGAATACAACAACGCAGGAAGGCCTGCTGAAACAAGGGAGGAAGAGCAAAAACCAGACTCTGTTGAAATGCAATCTAGCCAAGAGGAGACCCAGTCAAGACCACGCTCAAGAACCCAAGATGACAGAATTATAATGCATTCACTGTTGAATGAAACTCTTGAAACCCAAATTCTTAACACTGTGAGAGATATGCCACACCCTTGCACATTGAGCGATATTCTCCACAATGTCACCAATACCTGTGAGAAAAGTGTAATTGAGTGTATCAACAAAATCGAGCGGGCAAGAAAGATCACCA
The DNA here is from genome assembly GCF_042242905.1 of Orbicella faveolata. Classification (NCBI taxonomy): domain Eukaryota; kingdom Metazoa; phylum Cnidaria; class Anthozoa; order Scleractinia; family Merulinidae; genus Orbicella; species Orbicella faveolata. Next base: position 16,871,501 of record NW_028301576.1, on the reverse strand, counting down.
GAATTCTGAAAATGCCTCCAATGTGGGGAATTGCCAACGCAACTGGAGAACTTCAGGATAAAGTTGCTGGCGGGGAGACTGAGCAGACTCTGGTAGCAGACTATGAGTCAGATAAAGATGAAGAGGAATCACAGGAAGAGGTCACTGGTGGAAATAAGAGTCTGCTTCGCCAAGATAAAGACAAACGTCCAGATGAGAGAATAGATGTAGTTGATGGACATAGAAAGCAAGACCCAGCAGTACCAAACACAGAAAGCGTCAAGTCATCCGAAGAACCCTCTACGCTAGCAAATCAGGCAATGTCACCCAGTGATCCTGGCGGTTGTGAAAACACCTCTGGTCCATCAAGCTTGCCTTATTTGGCTGGTGAGGAGCCTGGCTCTATAGGCTCGCATAGACCGCCTGCATCTTCTGTTTGTCAGATAAAATCCCTTCCATCTACTACTCATGGCAGGCTGGTCCAACCTAGTCCATCTTCACATGCACCACCTCCAATCCCTGGGGGATCTGTACGATCATCAGGAGGCCCACCTCCACCTCCCTCAGCTCACCTGGTCAGCGCCTTGATGTCCCAGTGCACTAGAAAACCTTCCCCTGTGGTCATGTCAGCAAGGCCTACCTTCTCGCCTTCTTTCAGTTTAAACCAGCAGTCTCCAAGGACGCATCACCTCGTCCACTGATGCAGTCATTTGGTCCTCGATCGACCCGACCTCAGATGTCAGCTCCAAGATTGACCTCAGCTTCCTTGATGGATCGTGAAACATTAGATTGCAATCCAACCAAGATGATGCCACCATTGCTTGGTTCTGTTCGCCAAAATGATGTTCGACAAAACCAGGGTTCTAAAGCGGGGAATCCTAAAGAAATACCTGCTGCACCTTCAAAGAAGGATGAAGCCACATTTGTCTCCAGCCAGTCAAGCAGGGCAAACTTTGAAGGACACATGCAACTACAAACGAATCATTCTCGTCATAATACATATGGACCAACTCCAGCAGATACAACCCAATTGCCACAGGCAACAGCTCCTTTCGTTGGTCAAGGTTCATCTGGCAATTCCTCCAAGCCGGGAAATTCCAGGCTTCCACCCCCTCCTTCCGCACATCTTTTCCAAAACCTGGTTAATCGAGGTCCCCAAGCAGTGCCCACTTCCAGCAAGAGTCCTATGGCCGTTACACCTCAACAAGCTTCAAGACTGAGTGATCTTGAAACAAAAGTACTGGACTTTATGAAGCGGGAAAGGAAATCGTGTGAAACACTTCATCTGGCCCAACAGTTTGGTTTCCATAGAAAGAAGGACATCAATCCAACTCTCTACAAACTGCAGACATTAGGCTTGATTTACAAAATGCACGATCATCCTCCGACCTGGAAAGTGCGACAAGAAGTAAGCTCGCTGACTTTTCAAGGTTCAAAAGCAGCTGAATCTGGTTGTAGTGAATCTGCTCAGAAGAGACATCACCCTGATGCCGATGAACAAGGACAAATACACCTAGGCGTGAAGAGGCATGCTGAACAGAGACAGTCTTCCTCATCACCTCCTAGAGCAGGGTCGAGTTTCTTTGAACCACCACGGCCTGCTCCTACGAGCTACATGTCCAGCCCACAGTTACCACCTGCAGCCCTAACTATTCCCCCCATGTCCAGCAACAACCTTCCAGATGTACTCTCCAGTGTTGCTTATGCCGCCATCAACAAGAATCCCGTCAGTGCCCTCAACGAGTATGTGCAGAAAAACAAGATGGAGCTGACATTTTAGACCGTCAGCCAAGGTCGTGCCTTCGCGATTGCCGCTAAGATCAATGGAAAGCTATTCCCTGCTGCAGAAGCACGAAACATGAAAGATGCCAGACGCGAGGCAGCGGATGTCGCACTGAGGGCATTGCTTGGCGGGAGTGCAAATTTGGGTGCTGAGGAGGGGTCGCCCTTGAACATTACTGACCCCCCTGCAAGCGTTTTGAGCAAAGTCCGCACACACTTCGATCTCATAGCTGCACTTTCACATCACACATTTCTGCAAATCGCGGCGTCAATTTCCGATAAGTTCGCTGGGAGGAAGGTCGTGGCGTGTAACATCATGAAAACAGGCGCTGACGACTCTGGTCGAGTGGTTGCCGTGGGGACTGGTAACCGATGCGTGACAGGTCAGCATTTGAGCATGGAAGGAAAGGCAGTGAATGACTCTCACGCCGAAATAGTGGCTCGGAGATCTCTTTTGAGATTCTTCTACGGACAACTAAGCAGTTATTACGATGGGAAAGAATCCATTTTCGCACCGAGCAAAGGCTCTCGAAGACTCTTTGCCCGTGAGGATGTGTCATTTCATCTGTACATCAGTACAGCTCCTTGCGGAGATGGTGCTTTGTTTACGCCCCGTGAGGAACCCAACAAGGACATGTCAGAGCACTCAACAGAGCACAATCCTACATTCACGACCAAGCAACAGGGCATCTTACGAACAAAGATTGAAGATGGTGAGGGCACTACTACAATTGACCCCTCCGACGGAATTCAAACATGGGACGGGCTCTTACGTGGCAACAGATTACGCACCATGTCGTGCAGTGATAAAATATGCCGCTGGAATGCCCTTGGACTTCAAGGCGCTCTCCTGAGTCACTTTATTGATCCCGTTTACTTGGCATCGCTCACTCTGGGCTACTTTTATGATCACGGTCATCTTTCACGTGCAGTTTGCTGTCGCCTTCAACACAACAATAACCTCAACACCCAGCTGCCAGCCCCATATCACGTGAACCACCCGTGGCTTGGTCGTGTTACGGCATACGAGCCTCCACGCGAGACAGAAAAGACCAACAACCTCAGCGTCAATTGTTCCATGGGAGACACGTGCACTGAAGTGACTGATGGGCGCACGGGAGCGTGTATGACACGAACACAGAACAGTCCCACGACCTCGCGTATCTGCAAGGCCGCGCTTTATGCGTCGTTCAAGGCGATTGGTGCCAAAGCTGGCCGTCCAGAACTTGTGGATGTTGAAACTTATCGCGACGCTAAGAAGATGGCCACCGATTTCCAAGAAGCCAAACAGAAACTGCTCGATCATTTTAGATCCTCGAAGTACGGTCCGTGGGTTAGTAAGCCGATGGAACATGAAATGTTCTAACTGATTAAAAAAATGTCCTCTCACAAAACATTTTCTCGATGAGAAGTACAGAATGCCAATAATGTCGGCAACCAATTTGTTTTTAAGGGATAAAAACCTTACCCGAGCACACAGATAATCGAGTTCGTCAGAGAACTGACTGAGATTTAATTTATCGTGAAAAACACTACTCTATAAACAATACTACGTTTGCTCATGTTAATAAGCTGTAAAACCAGCTGTACAGTGTATATTTCCGTTTATCATAACCAAGAGCAGTACAGCACAAGTTTCAGAGACTTGAAAGACGTTTTAAAGTTGCAATAAGAATTTTTTTGTACGTGTTAAAAAGGTACTTTCTTTCGTTCGCGTTCAGCTCCAAAATACGCGGAACTTGGTCAGTTCACCTTTTTTTTTTTGTACCTCCTGGAGGACGTGAATATCAATATATTCGATTTGTAACTGAACGCCGTCTTTGACATCTTTAAATGTTTTCCCGAGGATAAAACAAAAGTGCGTAAGCTCCCTATTTAAAACATGGCTAGTTTCGCGCACGCATGGTGTCAACTAAAGGGTGGTTTTCGCATACGCAGTCGCGGTAAGGTGCTGCTAGATAGCGCTTTTTGTTAGAGAGAAATTTTCCTAACAAAAGGCTCTATCATCATGTTATGTCGGCTTGTGCTCATGTGCTGGTGATAATCAGCCTAAACTGGCGTTTTGCTGTTGAGATTTGTTGTGTTTGTGGCTTCGTGGGATGCCTGCAGATATTTAAAAAAAGTTTATTTTATATGTAAAGGTTGAAAGAAGAACTACATGAAAATACAAGACTATATAAATATGATTCCAGTGCTACCCTATACTAATTTTGGACTGATATTCATATTAAATAGAAAGGTTTTAGTAAAAAAAAGTCACTATTTACGAATTTTATAGAGGATAAGTGCTCTTCACTCGCCAGAAAAGTGGACAACTTGACGAGCTATATCCAAATTTTCGAAGATTTCTAACCGGGAATATCCGTTAATTTTCCTCCCTAAATTTTGGGAGGTTGGGTTGAATGGTTCGCATATCGGGAATTCAAAAATTTAGTTATTTTCTGGAAATTTTCCAAGGAAATTTTCGTACGATTTGCCCTATTTCGAACGTTACGGAATTTTGTATTAAGAGAATTCCAAATTGGAGAGTGATATCGATTGTAACTGATGCCAAAACCCAAATGGATAAAATATTATTCCTATAAAAAAATGCACAGTTAGTATTATTATTTGGCATATTATTTTCTAGAAAACATGGTATTTCAAAAGTTTAAAGTTTTGTCACCATCCCGTTTAGTTCAAAGTTCTTAGTTCTGCCATTCGTGTGTTCATGTTCCTTTTTAACTGCAACTCCATTCATTTTAACATCGCCGTCTCCATGTAACCTATGATGAATTGTCCCGTTGCGGTTTATATCTCTCAGAGTCATTGTTTGTTCCTGAGGGAAGGAATATCGGTTGTTATGGAAACCAAGCTCTTCTAAGTCTGTGGATGCCACGTGACGGGCGGCGACGTTCCATTTTGCATTTTGATGACGTCTCAGTAGAAATGAATACTGCGTGTTGAGTTGGTCTTCTTCTCCTTTTTTGAACTTTCGGTGAACTTTCCAAGCGTTCCGTGCTTATCGCCGAATTTTATCATAACGATTACAACGCAAACCTCCAAGAAAACAGCAAACACGCAGAACGCTATTACGATGACTACTGCCATGAACAAACCACTGAAATTTATGATCCCGAGCCGGTTAAATGGCTTCAAATCGCAGCTCTTTTTATTGAACCATCGACTCTCTATGGCATGAATCGAGCCGTTCTCTCGATGCTTTAACACTGCTTGATTGAGGTCTTGTAACCATGGCGACCCTTTTTGTAACGCGAGTCCCAGTCCAAAGTTAAAGAAGTTTGGCCCGGCAAGACTATATGAGCAGTTTTCGTCGTTGTTAGCCACTTGGCTGAGTGAGAGATAATCTCCGACTAGGCCATTAATTTCCCTGCAAAAGACGGTAATAGTTACAAATAAATGTCTAGCAAATTACCTTACAGAATGGGCCATTTCCCCCTATTAGGAATCGTGATAGTTGTACCATGATTCCCTGCGTGCGCGACTCATAGAGGGGATGAGTTATGAGGAAACAATAACCAATGTTTTGGGCCGAACGTACAACTGTACAAGGCGTTTACTTCTAAGAGCACATGGGGCCCAGGCAAACCGTTTGTGTGCTGTGCACATTTACAAATATTTTTTTAGCAAATGTATGGGATTTACAGAACACTTCGCAGAATTGCATAAAATCACGAATAGATGAACAAATAGTTGCTTAATAAAAGTAAAGGTATCTTTATTATGGGGTACTGTCGTTCTCTTGGCTCAAAATTGCCAATTTCAGCAGGCTTGAAGGATTCAGGTTACGTTCGCTGTTTACTATTCATATGATAATAATAGGGTGGAAAGTTCAACGGCTCGAAACTGCAACAGCTCCAGCGCCGAGGTGGTTTTCGACCGTAAAAATACCATCGCTCGGCTTCCAAACTAATTAAAACAGCAGAAAAGAGGAAAGCTCCGCGAATCTTCTTGTATCATTGAATCGGAAATTCATCCAAACGGCCAATTACTAGCCTTCGAACAAAACCCAGGACCGAAAATTTCCAAGCCGTCAGAATGCGTAGTTACAAAAAGTTGTGCCGGAGGGAAATCGCTATTCCCTGGCATCTGTCTGATTGGATGCAGTTAAACAATGGCCGTTAAAATATAAGAGAACCATAAACAAACTTAACTCAGATAGGTCGCCGGATCCGAGATTCGAACCCGTGCGCCACTGGTTAGAATTAAAGCGAGTGCTCTCATTGAAAACGAGCGCTACCCCTGTGCCATCTAAATAAAACCCAATAATATGTACTGAGAAACTTAGAACAATGTAAGTGGTATCGAGAGAAACAAAAAAACTTCCTTATTGACAATCCTCGCAAGGGACTTATAGCATAGTACTTGAATCCAGTCCAGCGCAGACGGCATCTTGGAGAAACGTTTGACAAAGCCTCGTTTCCAGGGTCTCTCGTCTTCCCGCCGTGAAACGGAAAAAAGAAAAAATCCTCTCAGCTACGGTTCATGTTCTCTAGGGTTAGCAGAAGTTGGTGATTTAATATTGATGAAATCCTCAACAGTGGACATCCTAGATTTCTTAGAAATGTACCAGGATTAGGGAAAAAAAGCTTGGAGACTCAGCATTTTGTTATCCTTGCCTCTGGGTCGGGTTGTTCAAAGCCTGATTAAGCTAACCCAGGATAAGTGAGAAGTTTCATTTCAGTTTTTCAACTTTTAGGTGAGGTTTTCTGTTGATATTGTTTGTCGTTCAGTTTTGAGCTTGAGTAATCTCAAACTTCTCAAAACATAGGAAATGAAAAATATTTTTAAACAGGAACATTTAAAACTTCGGTCAACGTTTAATCCTGGGTTAGAGTTAACTGGCTTACAAACACCCAGCCCTGTTGCTAAAACTCCCTGATATGTATTCCTGACCTGTTTTTGAGCTTCTCAAGGCCATCTGCAAAATTCTTTACGAAGTTGACCTTCAGGTTTACATGGTAGATCTCTCGAAATATTTTCTCGCTGTGAAATTTGAAGTAGCTTGCCTCTTGAGAATCCTTCTGAATTCCAAGCCTAAAACCCTTAGGTGGAGCAAGCGACGGGTGTCGGATTTGCGGAAAAGAAAGAACAGAAAGCGATAAATTATCTTGGGGATAGATACATTAAAAATATCTCGCCTTACTCTTTTTGGGGGGGGGTGGGAAGGGGGGGGTGCGGAGGGGGCGGTGGGGGCGGTGGCCCCATGGTTAACCGCGCTCGATTCCGGATCGAGCAGTCTAGGTTCGAGTCCTGGCAGGGGACATTGTGTTATGTTCTTAGGCAAGACACTTTACTCTCACAGTGCCTCTCACCACCAAGGTGTATAAATGGGTACCGGCAAATTTAATGACTAGCATCCCATCAAGGGGGAGTAGAAATACTCCTAGTCGCTTCATGCCACAGAAATAGGGATAAGCTCCGGCCTGATGGGTCACTTGGTGTTAAAAGACTATGTGAAATTTTCCAAACGGCAAACTAACTTCAAAGAACAGCTTTGTTCCCAACGATCAAATTACCTTCGCGTCCCTTATTCCACTGATGGGAAGCTCAAATTTTTCTTGAACTAAGAAAGCCATTAAGTTGGCACAATACGTATTGACAACAATCAAGGCGAAAAAAGCGGGAAAAGCGGAGACACATCTTGCACTACCGCTATGAGGAGTCTTCTCAGCTCCGATGTCCTTTCCAAATACCACGCCCCATACGTAAGTCATGGAATCTAATGAGCAGACAAAAAAAAAAAGCATTGTTATTGAGCTCAGACGTTGTTTGTTCTATCACGGAAACAAATGTTTTAGTTATCCTCATAACAGGGAAACTGTAAATGTTCAATTGTCGCATTGGAATAATACCAAAACATCTACGAGCCAAGTGAGCAGGTGGCGAAATTATTGCTTTTATTTCACTTTCAGAATTTTTTAAAGTTTTTCGAAGGAACTGGAGTTGATTTTCCTTAGTGAGATAAGAAAAGTTGCAAACTGACATACCAGCATCTGTAGAGCTAAAGGAACCTCAAGAAAACAGTTAAGGGTAGAAGAAAAAATCATCAGACTTTTAGTTTCTTTGTTTCTTAAAATTGTGTTTTTGTTACGCCAGGGACAAACCAAGCGACATTTATTTCGCGAAACGTACCCCTCGAATCCAGTTTTATAGGATTTTAGGGCGTAGCTTTAATAATAACTCTTTTAACGTTGAAAGTTTCAATGACTTAATTCTCGATCTCAGTCAAGTTTGTAAAGTTACGCATTCATGTTCAAGCCAAACTAGTTCCCATTCTCTATCATGTAATGAGTATGATATTCAACATAACGTAAAGACCCTGGAAAAGAAGTGATGCAATGAGAAAGAAAGAAAAAAATAAACCAAATGAGATGCGATTCATACCCAATAGTGTGAAGCCATCCTCTTCGCTGTCCATTTTCATTCTGTGCCCCATGGGACTTTTCCTGTCAATCCACCAGATCACGACTAAAATAAAATTAATGAATCCAAGGATGGACAATCACAGTTGATACTGAAACGGCTCCAGCCATGAGTTCCACTGAATATCTGCACAACAAAATTAATCTGCTTTAGCTACTGACGTGGTCAGTTCTTTTCAGAACTACCCTCACCCCGGACGATCACACTATACGAACTACTGACAACTTCTTTTTTTGTACTAAACCAGCTGAGCTCTAGCAGTGTTCATGATCATAAAGCGTAACATCTCTCGTTGTTTCTGGTAATGTTGAATCAGTTGCTTTTCCCTGGAATAGGTTTTCAAATGACAGATGTCAGGTGAGGTGTCAGATGAAGGGCTCTAATGCAAACGATTACGTTCGCAGAGTAGTCAGAGACGACAAATTGCGATTCCCCAATACCAAAGATGGAAAGTGATTTACTTAAATGTTTGGGCCCATATTGAGTTTACAATCTTGGAATGGTTTCCGAACGTCACTTTGTGTGTTTATAATCTACTGCAGGTCGGGTTTTTGGGTGCTTTACAAGATCCGAGGGGAAGAAAAGTGAGGGAGTTAATCCTCTTTATAGGCCTTATTCTTGATGTATTCACTCACCAATTCTTATTTAAACTCACTTCTGTGGTGTGGAAAATCCCAAAAGGGTCTAGAAACAGTCACTCTTGTGACGCGACCCTCAGGCTTAGTAAATAAGTTCAATGTTTTTCCTCCTTTTTGTCTCCGTATTTTCCCTATGTCGATAATTTGAAGTATTTTAGTAAGAAAGGAGTATTTTTTCAAACTAGGCTCTAAGGTTAAACCGTACCTTAACAACAAACAGTTATCAAAATTCTCCACACTTTTTTTTTAAGAAAGATGTGAGCTCTAAGAGTCATACGAGATAGGTTTGGAGATAGGTAATCGTTCTAACCTTCATTGGCTTCTACATCCTTTAAAACCAATATGTTTAAAGCCAGGTGAATAAACGGATGTGCAAAGTCAAGATACTCTTGTCTAATAGCATTCATTGATATGTCGATGGCAAGATCCGCCTGTCCAGATAACACTTCTTGAACAATTCCATTCCACGCTTGTTTCTCCTTGTCAAAGTCGCCGTAATTCCCATCTGGCGTGAAGTAGATTTTGCTGTGAAATCCCAGTTCTTTCTGCATCATGACAAGCAAATCAATGGAGACGCCAAAACAGCAAAGCGTAGTCTTGTTGATCCGACTTGAGTTATGAAACTTGTAGCAAAGTTGGCTCCTTCCAGTGCAGTAATGCACTCCACAACTGTCCAACCGAGGGTCCTCAATCTGGACCCAAGGGTAGTACTCATTTATGAGCACTCGCGAAGTGTGGGTCACTGGTACAGTTGGTGCTGTGATGGCACTTCCATTAGGGCCCATGAAGGTGTCCAGAGCAAGACCTGTCGATGTGCTTAATCCGATGAGGGTCCAGTGTTTGGCCCTATTCACATCGAGTCGAAGGTTCCATATTTCAAAGGTTGTCTCTGATTTCTCATACAGAGCAGGTTTCACAAACATAGAGCTTCTTCCTTCGATGAATGTCTCTCGTAGGTGTCTTTCATGCAAGAATAATAATAGCACAAAGTCATTAGCAAGGTTTACAACATTTATCTAGAATACTGTCGCTTGTGGTTCAGTAATTTTACGTTTTGTGAGATTAGCGATGCATAGCAATTCACTTTAATTTGAAAATTAGGTATGGAAAGATATTTGGTGGTTGAAGGTTTGGATGGGGTTCATAATTAACTGAGAGCTGATATATGATTATCCAAATTTTTACCTGCTGTGGAAGCCATGTTTCTTAACATGATGTTTGAGATTCGCAGAATTTAGCGATAGCTGAGAACTGAGAAATTAAGCATCTACCATTTATCATATAATAAGTCAGATTATTCTCGCATTTTGATTGTTTTTTTTTTACTTGATCTACTGGAGGACAGATGTATAGAAGACGCCATTGACTTTTTGTTTTTGTTTTTTTATAATGTAAAACAGATAGAATTCACGTTGCCGTGCGTCTGTTCTGTAATAGATCACAGAAGACGTCAAAATGTGGTAAGAACATCAGTGACACACTCGGTTATCGCGCCTCGTGTGCTACTTTTACTATCACTGAAAAGTCGCACGGCAACATGGAATCTATTTGTTAAACTGACACCCACATCATTGCAGATCCTCTAGGTTGTTTAGCGACGTAGACGCCTCGCAAGTCTTCGAAGAGCTATATGGAAGATTAATGGTGTAAACTTAACACTTTAAGCATTCGATCGAAATCATTGAATGATTTCGATCGAATGCTTGACAGTAACTCGCAAAGACTAAGCTCAGCACTTCTGAGGAATTATATCATTTTTACACCGAAAATGTTGCGAAAGCTGACCGTAAAACTAACGGTTAAGATCCGCAGTCTCTCTTGGCTTCAACATTCATTCGACTTCAAAACTTAAAGGGCTCTTAATAAATATAAATTAAGCACACAAAAGTTTGTTCCCGCATTAGATCACAACTGATTTTTGGCACTGATCTAACCCGCCTCTGGCGGGTGATAGCTGATGGCCAGTGATAAAAGTTGTCGACAACGTTTTCCTTCGTCTGTGGAGCCCTAAGTTGCAGGTGAATTGCAATCGAACGATCACACAGTTCAACTGCTAGCTTCGAATCACACACGTGCCAAAAGTCGGTTGAGCGATTCATGCTAAACTGGATAGATATTACATGGATAAAATAAGTCGTTCAAGGCTTACATCTTGACTAGATCCTGTATTTCCCTTGAGCTTGTATTTGCCTCAAAACATGCATCTTCTTCTTCGATCTGATATGGAGTTTTTCTTTGCGCCCTCTCAAATGCAGTTTGAAACAGAAGAAAGGCGTCATAAATGGCATCCGAATACAAGGTATCTTCGAGGTTCACTTCTCTCTTTCTTGCGTTTATTTTAATCAAGCCAGCGGGAAGAACATCAAGATGTGATATTCCGTATTCTGTTATGTGAGTTAAAATCCATATTGCGCCGGTCGCATTGAACTTTTTCATCGCTCGAAACAAAGGCTCATTGTATTTATCCCTGCTATGGACGACGACAACTTCGCTTTGCTGTGAAATAGTAGACTTTATCTCGGTTTCTATTGAGAGCGAGCTATTTCCAGCAAGCCAGAATATCTCTTTAATCAACCATTTCTCGTCTTTTGCCATTCGTGCCATCGAGTCAGCAAGCGCTTCTCCGTCGGAGTCAGCGGATAATACCAAGCAGAGGCTGCTCCTCTCTATCTCTTTCATGAATTCCCAAATGACTTGTGCGTAATAATTTATCGAGGCTACGGCGACTCTGGTAAAATCAGCAGGGCTCTCCTGGAAAATGATGGAGGAGAAATTTAAATAAAAAAAAAAAAAAATAATTATAACAAGCTAGATATCAGATTTTCAATGTGTGAGGTTCTTACCTGCTCACACAAAAACGCATGAAAGTCTTTAAGTTCATCTTGTCATACGAGTTGACAAGGCCCCCTCTTTTAAATTAAGCTGAAATGAATATTCCAAGTGTCTATAATATACAGTTCACCAGTTGCACGAGTTCAGTTGTTTATATTGTACGAGTTGACATCGCCCCTTCCTTAAATTTGGGCTGATATATTTTGAGTGTCTATAATGAGGTGCAAAGTACTATGCAATACCTTATCTTATCTCACTGAAAAGTACCACATCCACCACTTGAACCAATCGTGGAAACGGTGAGCTTAATTTTACGACTCGTCCCAGTCTTACCACTTGAACGACTTGAATCATGGCCTTCACGACTTGATCTAGTGGTCATGACTGGTGGGTATTGGACAACCCACCGTCCAATAAGGCTTTCCTGACAGTCGCTTGCGCACTGAAGTGGTAGCGAAGTCGAGTTATTCGAGAGTTAGAAGGTGAAACGAATTCCTCATTCAGTGATTCGTTTTTCATCATCAATATTTGTCATTTGTTCTTTCAATTTCTGAGGCAAGTACGCAATACCTGACCGAAGAAATCATCCAAATGAGGCGATAGTTGCACGAACGTCTCCATATTAAGTGTTTATAACTACGGACATTTTATACAGAAGCTAATCATAACAGAGCATTTCACGAAGGTGTTCGTTTAAACAGGCACTGACGAAAAAGAAGACATTGCGAATCGCAAAAGTTGATGAGCCAAATGAGTTTTGAAATGATGAAAGCGTTGAATAATGAGGAAACTTAACTCAGCTCAATTCAGTATATTTAGTCAGACACTAATTATTTAAGTATTTGCCACACATTAGTCTTTTGAAATTTTGTGAGACTTCTATCAGAACTAAATTTTAATTTTACCCCTATTTTTATTGTTTGTTTCGCATTATATTTATTCGTTCAAAACATACTTTTTTTCAGCATAAGCTCAAACCTTCACACTTTGCCGGACACTTGTCGATATTTAAGCATGTTTGCTGTCTTCGCTTGTTTTGATATTGACGTGAAAGCAGTGTTTATCCCGATAATCAATTGAATGGTTTGTTTTTAAGCATGAATGGTCGCGTGATGAGCAGTGGAGCGGCACAACGACATCCTGACATGATATTTCCGGAAATCAAAATGGCTTAAGAACAACTATTCAGTTTACCCTAGTTTAAAGAAGCTTCACATTTAAATTCATTTGTATAATCCAACGTGGGCAAAAAATGATTAGGTTTTTATAAATGGCTTATCAATGGCTAGCAATTAATGGAACAGTTCGTAACAAGGTAGGAGATAACAGTGCATAATTAGCGCCATATTGTAATTGATTCAGTTGATTTTGTTCATGAAAAACATTATATTTTCTTTGTCATATAATTCTTACAGGTTTAGAGTTTAGATCATAGACCTCCCTAAAATAACGAAATAAATAGGTTATTTCAAAAAAACCCGGCTGGATTTCTGCCATGAGAGAAGTTATAATTTTACAGTTGATTATTTTATGGACATTCTAAGCTTGCGGTAACCAGTTTGCGGTCGAGGTTGATCTTACTGTTAACCTTTTTGGCACAAAAAAAATGGCCAAACGAAAATGAGAGGTGACAAAAATAGTTTCTGGTACAAGAACGTTCCTTTTTCGCGAAGCAGAATTGTTGTATTAAAAGCGTAACCATCGAAAATAAAAAAATATGTTTATATTGAATAGGGACATGTTTCCGCTTTGCACAGTGTTTTACGCACGTCAGTAATCCAGAAACCTTGAAATCAACCACATTAAAAACATGTGCTACTCACACCCCGAAAAAACACTTGCGAAGGAATAGTAACTGAATTAGACTGTCCAGCAGATCTAAAAAATATATCTAATGCAAAAAAAGTGTATTTTACACAAGGCCGCTGGCTTGAAAGTGTTGTTGTTCTTGATATTAAGCATATTTTTAATTCATTTATTTTCACCTTAACGTATCTGTGTTCTGAGTTGTTCGCTTCTCTGGAAGACACCAATAGTTGGAATCCCCGATCGTTCCAAAAGAGACGAGAGAAATGTAGAATCACTGTTGATATCCACAAAAATTGCACCTTGAATTTTCGATGAGATATTCCAGACAATGGAAAGCGAGTCATTTAAACCAATCTGACTACGTCCTGAGTTGGTCATATCTCGCCACCATGGATTATCGTAAAACGTTATATTTTCGTTCAGCAAATTATTTTCCGGTTGGTTGACAAGAAAGTTTTCTTTTGAGTTTTGTACAATGCTGTGTAGGAAGCGATCAGAAGCGTTGAAAAAAATTGCAATGTTTATACTAATTTCCCCATCTGCACGATCTGTTAAAGCAATACTAATTTTTCGCTGAATTCCCAGCAAGAAGAAAACAAGAATACTGCCACAAAAAGCCATTGCAAAACCGCGTCCAAAAAAAACGCAGTGAATTGCCTCAAAGGTATTTCGTGTCTCATCAATAACTGAATTAAAACTCTCCTCCCCGGTAAAGTCACAGACTTCATCTCATTTCCGATGCAATATATATAATTACGTTTTCACGAAAAAACATTATGACATGAATTTTAACGTAAATAAAGGAAAACCAGCCCGTTGCCTGGCTGGTAAAGATAGAAGGTTTGAAACAATGACTCCAATGGGAACGCAAACAATACAAACTTTTATTGAAATGGTGTGAAAAGCGTTTGTTAATACCTCTGGAATTCGCACTAGAATTACAAAAAAGAAGAAGAGCCTCTTGCTGTCTTACTGACATACAAATGTATGCAAAATATGCACGATGTACATGTCATAAAATTCTTTGACATAATGATACTTGATTAAAATAAGAATCGCAAAAATACAGTTTTGCGGCACCAGTTCACGACTGTCAGATTCATTTTCCTGGGTGACAGAAGAAAAAATAAAAAACAGACAAAAAAAAATTGAGAAAAAAAAAAGGATATATACCGCGAGCATATGCCCTTGGCATTAAACCTCACTGAATAATTTCATTGCGTTTCTCGCAAAGTGCTCTCGTTGCCATGCAGATTGATTCCCACGCCAAATTCGATCGGGAAGAAAGTTTTCGTCACCTGATGAAAGCATCATAATATAGGTTCCTACGGCGTCAAAATTTACCAATTTCAAGTTATAGTTTCGTACATAATGCATTATCAAGGCTTTTTGTTTACAGACAAGCAGATCGTTTTTATGGTGCATTCAAATTCAAATTTGACTAGCTGTAACTTCCATTGAAAATAACAAACTCAGTTGCCATAGAGCGTGTTAATGTTTATGACATCAACAAGCACTTGAACAAATTAAAACAGTAGCCTCACAGTAGCATTTGAGACATTTGGAATATTCGATCTTCATTCGGTTCCGAGGACTGAAAAATTCTTCGTTAGCATACTAACATATGTGTTAAAGAAATAAATATGTGTGTGCGAAATAATTGTTTTGAATAATAAATGTTGATTCATTTTTTCTGCAAAGATCGTTACATGCAACGTTTTTGCATTCACTTCGCTATAGCTAAAGAATTCTATATCTCCGAAGGAACATTGTCAATACTTAAGGACGCCTGAGCCTTTCGGCACAATATTATATTGTTTCACCTCTCGCAAACATTTACGTGATTCTGGGTTAACATAGAATTATCACATAATTACATGTCACAACGTCACATACTATTAAATTCGTTCCAAACATGTGAAAAGTTGTCGCAAGCACGTGATTTCCTACGCGCTTGAAATTGTAAAATCTCCTTTACATGCTTTCTTTGCAAATAAAATTATTTTCTTGTTGTAAACCGTATTAATTTAGGAATCATGAAAAGGACATTTGGAGTTTTAAAATACCTTCATGTGTTTAGACAATTTAATCGGTTTTCATGCGCAAGAAAAACTATTTTCTCTGAATTTGATTTCCTTGATGAAATCAAAATAAGAAATGGTAACTGATATTTACGTCTGCTTTCTTGGAGATATATGAATTAACAGTTTTAAGGCTTTATGTAAGTCTGAAATTGACGTTTTTGTATAAATTATACTAGAAAAAGAGACGAATTAACGCCTTTTAAGAAGGTCTATTATTTTGAAGTCAATTTTCTCAACAAAAACTATTATCAGAAGATTCAAAGTACATTTGCAGCTATCTAGCTGTGACTAAACGATCGCGAGTTAATTAACGGCTTTCAAGGAAGCCTATTTATTTGAGATTGATTCTGTTTTCGTAAATTACAGTGAAAAGGACTCAAACTATAGTTGCCACTCGCGAGCTTCTTATGGTTGGACGAATTAGCAGTCTTTAACAATCCAAGGCCTTTTACTCTGTGATTTTGTTCGGCTGATTGCATTAAATGAACTTGTTTTATTAATGACGTTATTATGTTATTACTTGTCTCCACCCCATATCTTAATTAATCTGCAAAAACGTTAACTTTCTAACGAGTCCCTCTAATTGTTTACAGCTTTTATGTTTGAAAGACCAAAGTAAATAAACGAACTCTGCTAGTCTTTAGTCAACGGCACAACATCAGTAACAGGAGGCTTCATCTAACCCTCCTCTCCCATTGTCATGATACCACCTGCCGAATGAGCCTGGGAGCTAGCCGGCGTAGCGGGCGTGAAACAGCGAGGAGGAGGAGGGAGAGCGGTGGTTGAACAAGGGGGCGTTCATTTCCGAAAGCACGTGAAGGGATTGAAACTGCGAGCGAGTGCGAAAAGGAGCAAGGGGAAGGGGTGGGGAAAAAAATGAATCCTTTGCTCCCCACCCTCTCACACTTCTCCTCCTCTTTTTGCTCACCCCTTCCCCTTCTCTCGTTTTTTTGCTTACCCCAGGCGTGTTCGTTTGCTCCCTTCGTTTGCTCGATCTCCCCGCCTGGAAAATGGGAAGGGAATATCTGTACCACAGGCTAGAGAGGCGTTTTTCACCACCTCCCCCAGCCCTTCCTCCCATAAAAGAAGTCTAAGAGTTGGAACGTGTTATTTCTGCGGTGAATATAGGGTCTTATGAAACAGACGTACTCGGAGAAATTGAGTTAAAAAGTCCTTGTTATGGATCTCCAATTTAATAGTGATCTCACTTCGTGTTTTACCACTATACTGATTTACAAGCCTAGTTCGGTCAAATGTCGTGTAAACTTATCCATCACAAAAATTGATAAGTAATTGATTCTAATCACGCTCATTTTTAAAGCAATTTGGACAGCGATACCCCTAGATAAATTTTCCTGCCAAACTTTCTCAGAATATGATTTTTTTTAACGTGAACGGGGAACGAATGTTCAGTACCGTCACAAGATCGAATTTTCGAGCGGAATAACCAGAACATCGGTAATTAAGGAAATTCAACCAGATGACTCGAACAACGATAATGAACGGGTATTTGAAATAGAAGATAGTATTCGACAACAGCGTGTATTCCACAACAAAATACAACTGATCAACACTGACACTTGATAGAGGGTAGCCCTTTTCACAGCTAACTTTTACAATTTAATCTGAACACGTATGTGCGGGAAAATTCGGGCAATTTTGCACTTTCTGCCCGAAATTGCCTCTCGCCCTTGTTGGATTACACTGAAATGCAAATAACAAAAGTTGACCCTGAAAGGGGCTGTTAGCGACGAGTTTGCCGTTTTGTCTTGTTGTCCAATAGCATGGTAGCATCGTCTGGGAAAATGGACGGTGGCGTCAAGACTAAGTAGCTATTATATCTAACTGAAACTGCCTCGTCCCCAATCGCCCGCGCGATAGTAAAAAAAATATAATAATCATTAACTAATAATAAATAATAATTAATAATAATTAAACAATAATAATTTATCCTTCTCATCAATCCCTGCATTCGAGCTCCCCACTTGCTACCAGCTCCTGCTCGCGCCAAGAAAAGCCCGAGGAGGTGACTGGAAGGCGCGTCTTTATCAATGTCTGTTACATGAAATACGTTCGATTGGATGACAAAGTGAAGCGGCTTTTTTTAAGAAAACCAATCGCTTTGCTCTGAGGAACTCAAAACCAAAGAAAACTCGAAATACTTTTGACACTCGAGTAAAAATCGCTCTAACACAGCTTGCTGGGCACCTTTTAGAGATTTGAGAAATTTTAGAGATTTTGGGTACTTACCATTTACATGGGAAAACCGAAAATTTCAGTTGGAAAATCAAATGGTTCGCGCCATTCCGTTTGGGAAGCTTCAGAAAATATGGGCTGTGATTTGAGGTGATGCTATTTTTCTGCTCTTTTAAGTCTCTCTAGCTGATGTGGATATACTTTATAGCGATTCCCTCTCCCGCAATGTTCAATTTAATTGTTTAATGTTTATGCCTGAAATTTCCAACCGGATGGTTTTTGTAAATGGTAAGCACCCAAGGTATGTTTTGATGATCGAAGCTGTTCAGTTCATTGTAAAGCCAGATCCTTTCTTTATCTCCAAAGCAACAAACCCTTTATGTTTAGCCATATTGTAAATTACAACTTAGCAGTTTAAAATTCGAGAAACAGGATCAACTGAAATCAGACAACAATCACTTTCACTTTTGACTTGAGTTAGCAGTTATCTGCATAGAATTACGCATCACTTTAGTGATTTCCTTTTGCAATGTGGTGGAATTTGAATTCTGTGTAGTATTTGTGTGTTACGTTCTTTCAATTTCTATCGAAGTAAAGTTCAGCGTTAGTAATTTTGACGGGTACGAACATTGGGGTTTGCAGTATTTTTACGCATATTATGGGATTGCGGAGCGGGTGGAGGGGTGCAAAGAAAGCTCATGCGATGGAACGTAATGCATCTGAGCACGGATAATCTGAGGGTGCGTCCCTTTTGAGTGATCTGGATCAAGATCAGTAATACAAGATCACTCAGATCATGGTGCATCAAAGGAGCTGGTGAATCCATGATCTGACTGATCTTGGATCAGTGGTCCTGATCCAGATCAATCGGTCACGTGACATGCTTTTCAAGAACACACTGATTTAGTCACTAGTAAATGTATATTGTTCTCAGAAATGGAAAGAAAATTAATTTTCAAACAAAATCGTTAGATGAACAACTCTTTAACTCTTCATATGTGGCCTTGTTTTGATCGAATACAAGACTAATTAAAAAATTGATCATGTTTTTTGCTGCAAGGTAGAAGAAGAGTTTAGGAAAAAATAAACAACCTCACCATCAGTTTGAATTAAAATGTGAAAACACACATTTTTATATCCATATCATAAAATCATGATCGTTGGTTTCCACTTGATTGCGTTTCTTGGGAATGAATTTTGTTTTTTGGTAAATAAATTTAATTTGTTCCTCAGTTTCGGGATCCAAAGGGCTGAAAAAACATATGACCTGGATTTTGTCATATAGAGTGTGTTCATGTGATGTCATCAAATTCTCGAATCCAAAACTAAAGAGCCCCTAGAGTTTTATCCTCTTCAGGCATAAGAGGTACTAAATTTGTATCTGTTTACAACTTTTCAGCTCAATAGCATCCTTCGTTTGGAAACCAGCACATTTTGATTTTCAGAGTTATGGCGGTGCGTGACATGAAGCTAAGATTGCATTTGTCAAAAAATATACAGTTATCTTGCGAGTTTTAGCCATTTTTGGAGTTACAGTAAAGTATTAAGAAAAATGCCTGTGTAAATGTTTTTTTGTTGGGTACAGATAATCAGTTGTGCACATGTAGATAGCCAAAGTAAGTTCCAGATGTTTACATTATTTTCCGGCCTCCATATTGGAGGACTATGGAGGTCCTCCAACATGGTGGCTCCATACTAAGCCTGCTCTATAATTTGGCGCGGAACATTTCGACAAATATCTCAACTTTGGGACAATGCACACACCTTGAACTTGGAGAACTGTCTTCTTTATTTATCGTCTTTAATATCACAATGTCTAATTACTGTATCCACTGAATGGTTTTTGGTTTTATTTTTCATCACACGACAATTAATGCACACACTCTGTTGTGTAAATGTAGTTCCAGCAAATAACCATACTCCCCCCTACAGAAGCCTTTTCATTTTAAGCCCCATCCCCTCAGAATTTCCTTTCCAGGGGGGTTTAAGACCCGCATCCAATCCAGAATTGCCGAGTTTTTTTGCCCTCATCTCAGAACTCCTCGGAAGTTCCAAGTTGTTTTATAGTTACATACATGTAGAAAATTGACCGCTCACACTGTTACGATAATTTTGTTATTATACTTTTTTTTATGGTGGCCACATGAAATTGAATGTCTGGCATTTGAGTGAATGCTAATTAGCCCGAAATTAAATACTTCTGCAGCACAAGAGTAGTGGGAGTGAAGCTAGCCCAGTAGAATGAGCATGCACATAAGGGAGGGCTATATAAGAGATGATATCATGTGGGATTTCATTCTAGGCCAACACCTCATTTGAGATAACATTATTTTTGTTCATTTTATTTTCCTTTATTTTTTAGGGTATTTACTTCTAAGTATGTGGTCCCTTAATGTGTAGCTTCATAGGTTGGGCTATTTAGAGCTTGAGCCATGGTTCCTACCCAGATTTCCTGCCAGGTTCTCTCTTTCCCACTGTTTTTTTTTTTCTGGCAGGTTTTTTCTGGCCTCCATCTGACAGTACTATCTTTGTAAACTGTCACTTAGCTCTGTATCATCTTTTAGTATATAATTTCCAGAGGTGAATATAAGAATTGGACATTCTGATTGGTCAAAAAGCTCATCATATGACACTCTATTCACCCCGTTATAGCTTGGTTACTAAGCTCACCATCTTTTCCATTTCGGCAAGTAAACATGGCAGACAGTTGTTGAATGAAGTTTTCATTTATTCAAAAGACATCACTTGAAGTCCAGGATATTTGAAAGGATGGAGAATTTTCAAAATGACTGCTGTCAATTCCAGATTATTACCTAAGAAACTGTAGATTTGAACTTTCTATTAAGATGTAATTAACGGCGCGGCCATGGGCCAAGCGCGGTTCATGGTTTACCCATGGTTTATTTATTTATTTTTTTTGTCGGTGTTTTTTTCTGTCAGTGACCAGACGCAGACCTCCGTTCGGCCAAATTTCAAGTCACGCAACATGTGGTTTGTTCGCCAAAAGCTGTTGAAACATTAATACACGGACAATTTTACAGATATTGTTTTCTTTGTTGTGGGTAAAATATATTTTCGTTTGGTTTTATCGAAGCGTTGGATTCAAAAGGAATAATAAACACGCTAAAAAAAAGTATTACGTCAGCCATGGAATGCGTTGACGTTGCAGCTTTCACTTTCCCTAGGTGACAAATAAGATCATGTTTACTTTGCAAGGTTATTTTGGCAGAAGCGACGTTCATTAATTTATTTGCAGTTTTGCTAGTATTTCTTATGGTTTAGGCAAATGAAGTAAATTCTTTGGCTGTTTCATCGCAGCGAGTTCATAGATGGGAAGGAAAATTAAATATTTGCAAGCCAAGCAAAGAACATGTCAGAACATGAAAGGATTACGTCACTGGTAGAGAAATAACCACCGTACCAAAGATAGCCGTGAATAACGTAATTGTTAAATTATGTGACTCGTGTGACTACTTTGCTAGCCCTTTACTCAAGAGAAAAAACAATTTAATTTAATCATGACTTTTGATAGTGTTATTATTGTTGCGTTCGTATCGTTCATGCCCATCCATATCCCAAAGAAAGTTCCAGATTAAGAACATTACGTCACAATGGCTACGAGTACGACTGATGGTGCAATAATACAGTTTGTGTTGACCAAGTGATGTGGTGTCTACAGGAATCAATGAATCATCAAGGACTGCTTTGGAATGTGCACTGCATTGCACTGTAGTGCTAAGAAAACAGTTAAATTTTAAAAGCGCGGTTATAAGATCTAACAGATCTTCTTGTTATGACGTAAAATACATAGACGGTCTGCCTTTGTTTTACAAAGATATTCTTACTTTTTTCAACGAATTAAAAACTCTCTACAGCTATGACGGAATGTAAGATATAGTCCTTTTTAATCAAAGAAATTATCATCGGAGGAAAACCAGTTTTCATTAAAGAATGGTTTGACAGTAATATTTTGTCTATCCAAGATCTGATGAACAGTAATGGTCAAGTACTGTCTTTCCAAGAATTTAATAACAAGTACATGTATGACTGCAATACGAATTTTCTCCAATTTTACCAAGGTACCGGCGCAATCCCATCAAAATATTTAGTAATCAAAACAAGAAATACAGAGCCACTGGAAAACGAACTATATACAGTATACAAGAAATAACTTTCTGTTTCAGTTAGACGACTCTACACAAATACAACTGGATAATGCTAAAACTAGAGACTTCTATGGTTTACTAAACCGGAAAATTCACACTGTCAGCCAGACTGGCCCAATGAATTGGAAAAGCAAAATAAGACTAGATGAGAATGCCTGGAAAAACATTTTCACCTCCCTAAAGAGCATCTGCAAGGAGACAAAATTGAAAGAATTCCAGACTGGAGTTTAAATTAATTCATGGGATTGTAGTTACTGAAAAAGAGCTTCATCGATATGGTATTAAAGTGGATGATGAATGTCTCTACTGTGGTGAGAAAGATTCAATTGATCATACTTTTCTTCGCTGTCGATTTGTAAAGATTTTCGTTAGCAACGTAATTGACTGGTTTAACGCTGCCAACAACTCAAAAATTTGCTCCAACAGTTGAACAGTAACTATTTGGTATCATATCTGGCCCATACAGAAAAGAAATATTAAAGAAATTTAATTACATGATCCTATTTATGAAATACTTCATATACACTAGTAAGATGCGTAACCAAGCTACATGTATTTACCTTTCAGTCTTTTTTAATACAGTTTTATTTAAGTATAGAATAGAAAACTTTAGTCTTTAGCTACAAAGAAATGCCCCTCCCAAAAGCACAAAACCTTCCATGAAATTGGTCAAGTTATGCACGAGAGAAATGTTAGCGTCAGTAATGTGAAAACCAGTGTAAAGTAGGTTGGGTGATATATGTGATAGTTGTTGTAATTACTATTAGTAAAATTCTACTATTATACTAAAGCAAATGCTGCAACCTGATTGGCTGAGCTACTTGTATACTATCAGCCATTGTTTTCATCGTTTTTCTGAAGTTTTGGAAGAAAGTTTAGATGTACATGTTAATGGATAATTCAATTCCTGAGAAGACTAAAAGGGGGACATTAACAGTTTCTTGACTTTAAAAACTTGAGATTATTGAAAAAATGGGTGTGCACGTGTAAACAACAGCAAATTTACCAAGAACAAGAACAATTTTGTTAAAGCATAAAGTTCAATAATGCATTGAAATATAATTGGAAACCTTCTGCCTCATCAACTATCACCTCATAGCGGAGCTCCGGCGGCCCATAGGGTTGCCAAGCAGAGCCCCATACTCATATAGGAAAGAAAAGGAAACCCATGAGTTGATTTTCTCATGGTTATCATGGCTAGCGGTATTGCTCGTGGGTGTGTACGCAATACGATGATGGCGGAGTTACCCAACATGGCAGCCATACTCCAAATAATAGGTTGACAGAGACATGCAGCCTTGGTTTACCGTGTACTTCCTTGATATTGGACATCCATGTTATGATCAATTGACACCTGCCAAAACAAGGTATCCACTGACCAGTATCACGTGACCGTATCACAGACTCAAGTTTTCATCTCCTCGTAGTCGTGTGTTTTTTTGAAGTTAACCGCTGATCAAGTGCTGGATATCGATTGGATCGTGGGCTCATATTAGGTTAACTTGTTGGAAACAGGGCAGGATTGTTCGGAAGCCGGTTAACACTAACCCAGGATTAAATGTTAACCGAATTATAACTTCTTCTTCTATACAAATGTTTTTGCTGTTTTGTTTTGTGTATATGGTGATTATTAAAACTCAAAACAGAAGGCCAAACAATATACAGAAAACCTCACAGCAAAGTTACAAAACTCAAATCAAAATTCTTCCATTTTCTGGGTTAGTTTAATCGGGCTTTGAACAACCGGGCCCAGGAGCTACGCTTTTAGGCTGGCTTAAATCTATATATTAGAAATCTCGAGCTCGTAATCTAATTGTTAAGTAGTGCATGAAACTAATAAAGTGCTTTAAAATAAAAAATAAAAATAAATAAAATAAATGACTGCTGTCACCCTTGGACCAAAAATCTTTTCAAGAACTTCTATTCAAGGCTTTTAAGAATTGTAAACGCAGTGGTTGCGTTGATCACCGGTAGGTCAGATCAATTAACTGAAATTTATTTTTCTTCAAACTGAAGCTACTCATTTTTAGGCGATGGTGACAACTGTGAATGAAGTCAACAAAGGTAAAACAAAGGTACCAGATGAATTTATTTTTCGTAGTGTTTCACTCATTTGTTTTACTGCCGAACTCGATGATTAAATTGATTGACAATCGATGTACATTTAAGCCTATTATTAAAACTACAGCTGCATACATGTAGGTGTATGCACACAAATAGTAAATGCGTCTGTGTTTTTATGTTTAAGTCTGTTATTTTGTAGTCCTTGGTATTCACCTCTGAAAATTATACTAAAACAATTATTGGCCTCAGGCTCATTTAACATTGGTGAATATTGAAGGTTGAGTGGGGAAAAGGAACTAGAAATTAAGCAAACAGTAATATACGGAGAAGAAAAGCTTTATGATATTGAAAAAGTCTTCACCTCTTGTGTTACAGAGATGTACACAAGTTTTAGAAACATCAGTATGAATACAGGGCACTTGGCCAGGGATCAGGAGATCAGTTTTTGCAGTGGGCCATTTAGTATCAGTTCGGTTTTATGTCCAAGTGGCCGCCGTTCTTTTAAGGATAATTGAAGGAAACTCGCAGCAAAAAGACAAACTTTAATTGCAAGACATGTTTAAGCTCAACTGAGAGGAAAAGAGATTTATTTATTTCAGCTTATTCCTTTTTTGATTGTTATTTAAAACAATTTACATAAGAAATACTTTAGTAGCCAATTTGTAACATCCGTTTAATTCCCACAAAAGTCATCTCGGTTGATTGCATTCACTTCTTGGGGCTGTCAATCAAGAGGGAAACTTTTAGTTCTGGCAAAATTGGAAAACTGCCATTTCTCCACCAATACATGTATTTAGTCTTTTTCAATATATATTTTTTTAAAAATTAGAGATGACACCTCGACCATTATTTTGACCCAAACATCCAAATTTTAAGAAAATTGCCAATCTGTAGGAATACGGTGACCTAAATTTCCATTACAAACTGCTTTGAATAAATAAATTACATTCAATTGTTGTTTTGTATGCAAGATTTTTGTGCACTGTTTAAGAATTAGACTGTACTGTAGGAGCCAGAGTTTTCTTTGCACAAATAATCAACTCAAATGTGTGCCTTTGACTGTCACGCATAGAAAATGAGGGCAAATAGTTTCTAATTAGTAGACAAGTAAATGATTTAAGGTGGCTGGCAAATACAGCAGGCCTGGGGTTTCATTTTCAGTAGGAGGGCAACTGGTTTAAACAGGCGGGCAAATTTTTTTGACGTGAACTTCTTTTTAATAAAAACTCCCCCTAGATGGTCAAACCAGATGGGCAAACTCATCCTCATAGCGGGTCAATTTGACCAGTGCCCAGTCTTTAACTCCTGATTACCACAGTGAGTCTCCAATACTTTTCAGCAGTTATACTTTGATGGATGAATGCTTCTAGCTCTTGATTTAATGAAGCTGGATTTTAACCCTTGTTGCTTAGCCTATGTGTAGCTGTACCCACCCTCCAGGACTGGGTATGGCTACATTGTAGGCTGCTTTTTGCTCTGAATTATTCCACAAGCCAGTTGTTGCCTCGCAGTCATTTAAAGAGACTGGCATTAACTAAGTTGCAAAGACAACATTTTGTATTTCCAAAAAATATCCATACCTTCATAATTTTTCCAACACCCCCCACCCCTCTAGTAATTTCAATTAAGCTTGATACATTTCTTTAATGTTTTGCTCTTAGAGAACCCCCCACAGCGCAGGGAATTTCAATCCCTTCTCTGGGGGAGGTGGGGAGGAGTATGGATATATTCTGGAACTGCAGATTAGCACTTACATAATGCAGTATTGTACGGTAAAATCCCACTTTAAAGCCCTGGGCTTATATAACTTCATAGGGGGTTTTGGGTGGGCATATTAACAGGGATGAGCGGGGGGATGGGGTGGGCTCATATCCGGCGGGGCATATAAGCAGAATAAAAAAAATGTTTCAGAACGACAAGATGAAACGTATCTGAGAAAAAAATTCAAGCTGACATATCATTACATTTAGAGCTATTGCATTTATAATACATTTATTGTGCATCACAATAAACGGAGAATTTACCGCAAAAACATCTATAAAACACTAATGTGACTGGAACAAGTGGAACGGAACAGAACAAAAGTAAAAAAACCACAAGCCTTAATGTTATCAATCTTCCTGTCCTCTAGGTAGAATTAACAAAGTTCATACGGTACTTGTATTGTATGCCTACAACTTTAGATTAAGAATTTTGATGTTTGTAAAGAAATGCACTCATACATTAGATGGGTTTATATTTGGCTGGGCTTATATCCGGGGGGGATGGGGGGGGGGGAGCTTATATCCAGAATAATATCTTTGTTAGCAGATAGATGGGCTTATGTCCTGAAAGGCTTATGACCGGAGGGGAGGGCTTTAAAGTGGGATTTTACAGTATGTAGTAAGCTTTCTTGCTCCAAGACTATAATTTAGGGAGTAATCGCACATTAGGAATTTCAAAATCAAACGAGCACACAGCAAGAGGCTGATTTGAAATTACGAGCGCATTGGACACCCATGTGATATCAGTCATGTGCCAACTACATGATAAATAGGTGTGTGGAGAACCAATCACAATCAAGAATTTTGTTTTGGACACTATTTCTTTTTAAAGCAGCTTGGTTACTTCTTTTGTTTCTTTGATTTTCTTTGTGTTTACTTTGTTTGCAGAACTATGTCAGCACCTGAAAATAACAGCCCTGGTGGGAGTTTAAGGGATGACGACAGTGATCCACCATCTCTCAGTATTGAAGTGAAGAAGCTCAGTGATCTTCCAAAAACGTCAAAACAATGGAGCAATGTCGATCTCCCAGTAGACATTCTGTTATTGACAGTCCAGGATAGTGAGTTCTTGGCATGTCATTATTACCTAAGAGATGCTGTTAGAAGTTATTCTCAAACTCTTGGATATGTGTACTTTGGAAACATGGGTGATCAGGACAAGCCATGTAAAGTTGCTTTAGTGAAGTGTTCTAAAGGCTCCTCAGATCCTGGTAGCTCACAGACAGCTGTTACCAATGCTGTTACCCTATTGAGACCCAAGATCACTTTTTGTGTTGGCTTCTGCAAAGGTCTGAATCATGAAAACACCAATCTAGGAGATGTGGTCATATCATGTAAGGTTACAACAGATGCCTACAAAACACCAGTGAGCAGAGATGTTGGTAACCTTGTCAGAAATGCAGCTGACCTCTGGCGTCCACCCTTAAAATGCCCAGAAGCTTTTAGAGACGTCAAAGTACACTGTGATGGTGAGATTTTGAGCTGTCCAGGTCCAGTTGGTGCTGAACAGCAGCGTAAATTACATCCAGAGGCAATTGCAGTTGAAATGGAAGGAAAAGGTGAGATTGACTTGTATTAGCCTGTTCAGCTAAAACTAGAAAGGTCTATAACATTTCAGGTAAAAATACAGATTCTTATGGGCACTGGATTATTGGAATAATTAGCTAATATTTCTTTCATCATGATTAAGTTTGCCTCAGTAGTGTTCATGTTTCCTTTGGTTGATTGCACTTCCTTGTTCAAAACCTGCTTAAAATTATTTTGTACAGTCACATACAAAGCTCTGTGATAAGGGTTAGTACTTTAGTCTACCATACATAAAAAGCTTGTATGGCTTGGGTTATGATCAAGATGTAATTATGGTCTTCAGCAGCTATGGATTTTGGTTCAATAATCCCTTTCACTTTTAGCCTGTGAGAGAGCCAAGCTGTCTTGCAGGGTGGGGGTTGGTGGGTTTTATGAGGAAGGAAAGAGGGGGAGAACTTGCACAAGTATCTCGTATTCTTGTATTCTCTCCTTCTTTCCTTTCCTTCTCCATTCCTGACCCTCTCAGAGAGCTAACCCACAGGCCGTTTTAGTTTTTCTGATGCATTTCAAAATCTTCAACTTTCCCTGTCATCTGTAAACAATGTGCTTTCTGTTTCTGGTACCTTGTTCATAGTCCTAAATACAATAAAAGCTTTTAGGATGGGTTCGTCAATGTGCAAATGCCCTTGCACGTTTTTAATACCAAAGGTCTTTATAAGTAAAAAGACACAACTTTTAGTATCTTAAGACTGCTCTATGATCACAGTATGTCCACAATACGCAAGTGTTTACATGCAGAATATTTTGTTGTTTACTTACCATGTACCTGTTTGCGCACACATTACATGTACTTATACTTCCTTTGTCTGTTCTTTTCTTCTAGGAATGTTTACCGCTGCCCATGATTTGAAATCAGAATGGGTTGTTGTCAAGGGTGTGTCTCGTTTTGCAGATAGCAGTGCAAATAAGTTGTGGGAAACCTTTGCCAGTGTCATGGCCGCTTCTCTTGTGTCCAATATATTAAGTGATCCCTTTGTTTTTGAACAATGGCCTCACTATGGAGGTATGTACGGTAGCGTGTACTAAGTTCTTTTTAACAATTGTACAAGTAATTGTCTTGCAGAGACCAACCTGCATGTAGTTCCTTTGTCTGCTTTGTTTTACAAAAAAACTTTCAGAGAAGGGAGGCTTTTGGCTCACAGTCACGTGACTCAGTATCAATCACCTCTGAGACCCCAGGTGCATTTAGGATTAAAAGAGATGGAGAGGAACAAATGGAGCCACAGTTAAAAATCCAAAAAATCTTAATTGAAGCTTTCCCCTGAGAAAAGGCTGCTATAAGAAATACCTGCCATAAAAAAAAAACGCAAAATATTGAACCAATATTTCCTAGAAATGGCCCTCTCGCTAGGTCAATGACATTTATGTGTTTCTTTGTATCTATCCATTCTCCAATTGAACCCTACAGTGAGGTTATTTTCATTGTTTCTATCCAGTGTACTTTTCACAGCTGTGTGTCACTGTTGCCAGCACAGTTAAATTTGACAAAATTTTTCACTGCAGGCATGTCAGCTGGGGAAGAGAGTTCAAATAGGCATTCAAAGATAGAGTCACCATGTTCAAGTGATCATCCCGATGCTAAAGGAGCGGGGCTTGCAGGTACTGTTGTTAGCGACAATTCTAGTTGTATATACAACAGCAACAATAATAACAACATCTTGATTCACTCGTACATTTACGATTAGATGAAAAACGCCAGGCCGGGGTCCCAGGGTGTGGAAAACACAGAGTCTGGTGGAAAACATGGGGTCTGAGTGCAAAACAGGGGGTCTAAGTGGAAAATACAGAGTCTAAGTGAAAAAGATGGGGGTATAGTAAAAATGAGAACTCGAAATTTTGTTAGTTTAAACTGCAATGAAAATCAATTCAGCATCTCCACGTGAAACACGTTTCTCAAACATTTCGTGAGAAAGAAAACCATTCAAGAGCCAACTTGCCGTGCAGTGGTTTTCTTTTGCACTGGGCGTCTATTTTATTTTTTGCAGTAACTTCTGTGGATGTTTTTTTTTTTTTACCTTTATTAAAGCGATATTAAAATAATAAAGATTGTTTTGCCTAGTATCTTTAACCGTGAAAAGCGACAGTTGCCGTATTTGTTCCATCAAAAGCTGTTTACCTGTAAGTAGGACCTCGAGAAATGGGAACAAAAATTACCATAGAATATTTGGAATAAACAAATAAAATATGCCTGGCCCAGCCAGGCCAAATTTAAAACAAAAGCTAAGGGGGTTTAAGTGGTTAGTAATCAAGAAAATATGTACGGTAACCTTCTTGAAATGCCAGTTCGAAAATAAATTCTGGTGTTCTTTCAAATAAAACAAAAGTCAGCGCAGTACTGTAGTTGCTTGCGTTAATTTCAGCATGAATAATCTCCACTCTTACAAATGTGGATTTCATTTTTGGTGTCTCCTTACACACGAGTTTCCAAAAAAAAAAATATTCTAGTGAAATCAAAATGTTATTCCCTTTACATTCAATATCAACTGGGACCTCACTAGCGATTCATAAATGATCAGACTCCAGGGTTATAATTACATCTGTCGTATTGTGCATTAGGGACCAGTCATTATTTATCGCCTGGGGGTGCGGAGGATTTTGGGGGGATCGTTGGCTTTTTAGGATGAGAGAATGGGTTATCATTCATAACTGAGAGCCCAAAAGGGGATCACTAAATGTCACATGCCCATACAGACTTTGTGGACGGCTATTTGACGCTCTAAAAAGTAACTTAGCAGTTTCCAAACACTTGGGATGGTTAGTTGCTGGTATGTCAACTGACATCAGTCGCAGAGTTCTCAGTAGATGGGCGGAATTCTACCAGCTGTAAAATCAAATGTAGCCAGCTGTTCTGTATAACAATAACAATTCAGTATTTTAAGTTGTAAAGCACTGTTGATCAGTAAATGTAAATAGCACTCTAGAAGTTATGAAATTATTATTATTATTATTATTGTTATCATTATCATTATTATTATTAAATTGACTTGCAGACTGAGATGTTTCAAGAAGGAAATAGTATTTTAGTCAAAAATGTGAAACAGCGCTACTTGCTACATCTAGGTTTAAGTTTATTAAATACACTAATTTGTGAAGCAGGCAGAGCCAGGGCCCCTTTGGATATCAGCCTCGTCGCTGAATTGGCCACCCTGGCTAAATAAAGTTTACCTTTACCTTTAACCCAATCCAGGCTACTTTTTTCATCTCCCCGCCTCCCCGTGACAGCTCTGAATTAAGAACATTGTTTTCCATCATATATTTAGGTGAAAACTGTTGTATGGGGCCCTTAAGGTAACGTTATTTTCTCTAGGAGTTCTAGGAGCACCCCCTGTGAAATTGTGAAAATCTAAACAAGCTCACACAGGATTGCTATACACTCTAGAGGCTTAGGGACAAAATTTAATGTCAGTTTTAGGTACTCATCCAGTGCAAAAACATGAAGAAACTTTGTTCACCTACAGTTTGTAGGTTAATCTTTTAACCCTTTTTACATGAAGACCGAATGGCAAGTGGTAGAAATTAAACATAAATAAAAAAACAATGGCCACCCGCATTTTCAAGCCCCAAAATAGTATAAATTAGGTTGAGCTTTCATTGTACTAACCAAACAATTTGGAGACAAAATTCTGACAATATTGCCACAAAAAACAAGAACAGAGAAACTAAAAACTGTTTGGGGGTGGAGCTCTCTTGTAAGTTGAATATTTGATTTAAAAAAATCATATTCTATTGTGTTTGTTTTAATTAAATTAATTAAATAAACTTTCCAAAAAAGAGAATTTCACTAATAAGAGTTATTTCCCTGATACAATATCTACTGTTTTTCTGTAGCTATCCATAATTAAAGAACCACTACAGTGATGTCGTGTTATTTCTATAAAGTGTAGGTCACTGTTGTGTATCATTTTTACCAGCACAGTCAAATTTGACAATGTGTTTTCCTTGCAGACATACCAGCTGGGAAGAGAGAGTTGCCACGTTCAAGTAATCATTCAGATGCTAAACGACCCAGGTTTGCAGGTACTGTTGTTAGCGATAATTGTAGTTGTATGGCGTGCTGAAAGCCACTGTCATGCTGTGATGCTGTTCTTGGTGATGGAATTTAACTTCAGCTTTGCAATGAAAGTCAGTTGGAATTTTCAGTCCTGACTGACACTTTCTCCATGTAGATGTAAACATTGTTATCGTTAACTCCATTTCACGAGAATTTGTTTAAAAAGCCAGGCTTAAATCTCATCTCCTCTTCCCTCTATCTAACCAGACTGAAATTCTCCATGTTTTCACTCCTTAGTATCAGCTAAAAACTTATATGCTCTTTAAACATGAATCTGTCCCTTGCACCCTTGAAAGCAGGCTTTGAAATATTCATTTTGTTACATTCCATATCTCAAAAGTCAACAGAAGAAAATTAACCAATCAAACAGTTGGTTTAAAAGTTGCTGAGGCTCATTAACCCATTGACTCCTAACCAATCAAACTGGCTTTGAGGGAGAATGGATGTTGTGTCACTTGAGACGCCATCAGCTTTGGCATCATGATTGTATTCTGGGTAATTTCTTAATTATCTGTTGTTGTTTTTCAGTTGTTTATTCGTCTTTTGTGTCAAAAGAGTTATATTATATTACATTTTTATATATATTTTTCAGTTTAGCCTAAAAAAAAGCACAGGGGTGTTTTTGCCGCCAAAAACAAAGCTTGTGGCCTAGGAGTGTCATGGCCCTTCTGTACAAAATAGCACACTTAATTGCTGGTGTGCTCGTGAAATGCATTGTGGGCTATGGCACTCCAAGGCCAAATGGTATATTCTTGTTTGTTTGTCTGTTTGTCTGCTTTTTGTTTGTTTTTGTTATACCATATACTTTTATTTTAGGTTAAATTGAAATACCGTAAATCCTCGAATTAGCGCCTCCCCCCCTCGAATAAGCGCCCCCTTCGAATAAGCACCCCTCTTATCAGCTGAAATTTAAAATAAGCGCCCCCTGCCCTTCCCCCATTTTGTGGACGAATAATGACACAACAGAGGATGTATAGTTTTCGTCATGTATTGCTACATTCTTTCAGTTTGTAAACACGTTAAGTGAACACGTTGAACACGTTAAGTACTGACGGTGCCGCGATTTTAACTGAAGCTTTTTATGTCAATAAACACCTTATGTTGTTGTTTACGCGCAGATGATGTATCAAAAAAATGATCTGGTCAGGCCACGATTTGGGAAAAATTAAATAAGCCCCCTGCTCCTTAAATAAGCGCCCTCGGTCTTCTTCTAAATTTGAAATGAGCACCCCGGGCGCTAATTCGAGGATTTACAGTAATATACATAAAAAATAAAAGAGAGGAAAATATCTACTTTCAGAATGTGAAAATCAATTGAGAAAAACAACCGAAAATAAAGAAATTATGCAAAAATTGCCAGGGCACCCATAGGCTACCATACACGTCAGAAGACGTTTTTGATGATTATCTAATGAAGTGGGAAAATGTCTCACAAGGCAAACCTAAACAAGCATGATGGGATACATTTTATCAGAGATATCCACAATACATGTACGATTTTTTTTTTCCGGTCACAACTCAAGCACAACAATGACCTGTTTTAAACCATTGGTAAAAAACTACTCTGTCTATTCGTTGAAAACTTTCCCTACGGGAACAAAAGGAGCTTATGGGAAAAAAAAATAAAAAAAATATAAAAAATATAAAAAAAGCCACACACACACACACACAAAAGAGACCGAAAAAGGCCAAAAACCAAAGGAAGATGAACGGTGGTATTCTGTTTATCGATACCCTGAATAACGTTTGGCAATTAGTAAATTCGATTTCTTCACCTTTAGTGTCATTTTTTTTTTTTTTTTTTTTTTTTTTTTGTTACACGGCATGGCAAAAGTTTAGTTTAGCGTTTGTTCTGAACGCTGCAATTTCGTTTCCATTTCTCAGTGTCATGGGTAATTTCTAAACATCATTTCTCAGGCTCTATGACTTCCACGCATTAGCTCTTTGCCATGTCTCTTCCATTTTTGGTCCAGTCTATTTTTTCAAACTACAACGATATTTGCTAAGTCATGTAACTGGAAAGAGAAAAAAAAGTATAAATATATATATAAGCGGATTCCATTGATGCCAATTAAAATTCGGGCTATTCAAAAGCCTGTGATGTCATATATTTTACCAACCCTTAACAATTCCATGCGTGAGATGCCAAATGAAGGTAACACGCCTCCGATCCACAGGAACAAAAACTTCATCCCTTTTACTTGGAGCTTTCTTGATTTTTCATTCTAACGCGCGCTAGGGACTGGCACCAGCCACTTCGATGTACACAGCCACGAAGTAGTGTCCTCAGCAGCGACTGTCTGTTATTAGGGGTCAACCTTTCATCTGTGCGCTTTGGTGTCTTCCCTTAAAGAAGCATAACCTTTCCTTCATCTGCCTGCTAACCATGCAAACTACCTGCAGACTACAACAACAACTCTGACAACTCTTTTACCCTTGTTTTATGCCTCTTTATAAATTTGCCCTCAGTTCTGTTCTTGAATGTTAGCCCTCTTGTGACATGTTTTGAAAAATTCGGGTTATTTATAAAACCTTTAATATCATATGCCTTAGCAACCCGTAACAATCCCATGGTTGAGATGCCATAGGAAGTTATCACGCCTCCGATCCACAGGAGTTGTTGCCATTTTTCCTTCTAAGCTGCGGTTAGGGACCATTACAGTACGTACACAAGCACGATATAGTGTCCTTAGCAACCCCTTATCCGTGTGCTTTGGTTCCTCGCTTGAAGCAGCATAACCTTTACTAACTCTGTCTGCGAACCATACAAACTACCCGTAGCTACTCAAGCGCGCGCTTGAGCTCCCCTCCATCTCCCGCACATTTTTTTTGACATGACAAATCTTTTCAAAATCCTTCCCCTGCTCTCAATTGTTATCGCGAAATCTCGTTAAAACTTTCTGTGTGGAGATTAGGCGACTTAGGACGCGCAAGAAAAACTGCGAACCGGGGGAGGGGTTTGTAAAGATTTGTCGTGTCAAAAAACGTGTTGCAGAGGGAGGAGAGAGCGAGAGCGCGCTGGATGACGCGTTTGGGATTAGGGTTACAGAACGATCATGTTGCGAAAAGTTATTTGAGAAAAAATATGGAAAAAAAACTTTGGAAACGACGCTAAAATTCTCCGACTGTCCAGAAGCTATTCAAAAGCAAATGTTTTAAGTTGTAAAAGAATCTTTCGACTTCGGCTTGTGTTTGCTTGGTTTCGTGGAAGCTGCGAAATATAGAGATTCGAGCGAATATTTACACTCCCTGTGATTTAACTGCCGTATTTGTTTCTCGTTTTCACAGAACCCTTCAACCTTGAAAAGTGCCAACAAAAGCTGCAGTCTACATATGGCACCATGAGCAAGGTGAAAATCATCCCGTGGGACGAAAGCTCTGCCATTGATATTGATGATCTCTACACAAGGTTGTCCTGGGTCAGGGATGACAGGAAACCCAGTGGAGTGACGCAAAAAAAACTTGAAGACTACACCGACATATTCAAGGGCGACAAGCATCATCCTAATCCAAAGCGACTTCTGGTGTATGGACGGCCAGGCATTGGAAAAACCACATTTTCCAAAAAGACTGCTTTCGACTGGTCGCAGCAAAGAAAAGAAATCCTTAAGAAATTTGATGTTGTGCTGCTGATTAAGTTGCGAGATGTGTGTGAGTTGAAAGGTATCCGTGATTTTCTAAGGGCTTCCAAACTGCTGGCTGGTGATGAAGTGGTTGATGATTTCTATGAATACATACTTCGTAATCAGGAAAAGGTGTTACTCATTTTGGATGGCTATGATGAGTACTTCTGTTCTGGAGAACAATCACCTGTCCGTGACATTTGGGAGGGCACGCAACTGGGTAATATCCACGTGATTATTACAACCCGAAAAGAGAAAGCTGACGAGTTAAGATACCACAGCTGCGTTCAATTTGAAATAAACGGTTTCAAAAGTGACGATCAAGTCAGAGCGTTTGCGAGAAAGTTCCTGGGTGATGAGGAAAGAGTTGAAGAGTTTCTAACCTACTTACGTGAAAGAGATTTGAAAGACTTGGCTGAAATCCCACTTCTTTTGTTGATGCTCTGTACAGTCTGGAAGGAAAACCACTTTAAGGAACTGCCAAAATCACGGGCTCACATTTGCCAAAATTTCATTGAAACTTTGATCCTCCACACTACCGCAAAAGATGCAAAAGCAACGCAAGAGGAAGGTATGGATGCCTACAATGTAGAGCTTTGTGGACTGGGCAAGCTTGCCTTTGACGCTCTTTTGCAAAATGTTCTTTCTTTTCCTTTTAGCAAACTGTCTGACAGCATTTTGAGTGAGAAATTAATCAAAGTCGGGTTGTTTCATGTCGTCAATGCTGCAACATTTTTGAAACGCGAGCAACATGTTCATTTCATTCATAAATCAGTACAGGAGTACCTTGCTGCTTCCTATCTCAAGGAGAGGTTGTTAAAAGAAAGTACAACCTGTCTGTCCGAAGTTGACTCTTTGGAAAAGATTGTCAAGATGATTGAAGTTCTTAGATTTGCCTGTGAGCTGTCAGCAGATGCGGCATGCGCCATTCTAAGTCATCTGGGGATCGTAGGAAAGAAGGAAGGCCTGACAGAGTACAACTTCACTGAGACACCTTGTCTTCAAGACTTGTCTGACAATCAAGTACAGTTTCTAACTCTTGTTTCACATAGCTTTTTCTCATGCGCATCCGACAGGAGGCGTGATCTCTATCCTACATTTTTGGCTTACGTTGGTGGTGTTTTATTAATTGATTGTGACCAGCTGCATAGCGTTGCCAATGAGCACATGTTGAGGTCTGCTGCGGCGCCCGAGTTTATCTTCTTCCCTGGTGGCCTACATACAGAGCAAAGCCATCGAGACCTAATCAGTGTATTAGAATACCTCAGTGCAGTTATTGTGAGCTGTTCGGGCGAAAAGAAAGCTTCGGATTTCCTAAAGAAGTATTCATTACGAAACCTACGTGATATATTTCTGAAGAAAGAAGAAGGGAAGACATACCTGTATATTGCTCAAATTTGGCCAGACTCTTCATTTCCCACTGAAATGCTTAGGGAGCTCATGTCATCGCCAGAATCATCTCAGAGGAAGAAGCCAGTTGATGACCAATCAAATGAACAAGACGACAGTAGCGCTTTGCTTTTGACTGAGAACAGCACTGCTGATACTCAGGCTACTCAACATTGTCTCTCCTGTGTCTGGGAGATTGATGTCTCTGTTAAAGAAAGGCAAGAGATGGAGACGCTTATTGACGTCCTATCTTTTGTGACATCTCCAGGAATTTTACTCATTACAGGGTTAACACTTTTCACTGATCCTGTGTTGGTGGACACCCTGGTCTCACGTATTAACTTTACAAACAGACTTGATATGTTACGACTTAACAATATCAATTTGACAGCCAAGCCTGCTACTGTCATCGCCAGATCTCTGTACCAGGCTCCTAACTTGGGTTTTCTCGACTTGTCACGGAACCCTCTTGGTGAAGGAGTAAGTGATGTCACGCGACATCTCAGCTGTGTTCCTCACCTGGATATGCTGTTCCTTGATCGTGTTAAGATGACAAAGAAACAAGTGAATGATTTGAGTGAAGCTGTGCGTCAGACCAAGATCAGCCAGTGGGCGTCAGATTACCATGTAAGTTTTGTGATTTTTGTTAGCATTCGTCTCAACTGTTTACCGTAATACTGGATGTTGCCGAGATATTGATTTGGCAATTGCAATATGT
The DNA here is from genome assembly GCF_042242905.1 of Orbicella faveolata. Lineage (NCBI taxonomy): Eukaryota > Metazoa > Cnidaria > Anthozoa > Scleractinia > Merulinidae > Orbicella > Orbicella faveolata. The sequence continues at coordinate 16,834,394 of NW_028301576.1, read as the reverse complement.
TTTGTTTCCTTGTTTTGCGGAACAAGCGTTAAGTTTAAAAATTAAAAGACGAGGGCAAAGTTTTTCGGATAAAAAGTGCTATAAATCAGTCCAAATTAGTTTTTCTGATGAAAGCGTTAATTTTTCATGTAATATAGGGATGCAATATCTATTTTAGTTTATATGCGTACTTTGTTGTGGCTCTGCTGTAAACCTGTCTGTTTTGCTGGTACACTGATTTGCACTGGTATCGCTTGTCTTCTGAGACTCTATTGCGCATTTCTCGGGAATTTTTCATTCTCCATGGCATTTAAGGGAGTTAGAGTTAAAGTCATTTATCGGTTTTATATTCATCCCGAAACGACATTTCATGACGGATACCACAATAGAAATACATTTATTTTCTGGCAGCTGCTTCTTGCGCAAGCTTTATTTAAAGTTATAAAGTGTATTAAACTCATCGCAAATAGATGAGCTTGGGAACTGGTGCCTTAAAGGTTAGCGGGGTGCCAAAGCCATAAGCCGCTAGGAGGTATCCATGGCAACCCTGGAAAGCAGGAACCACCCAATGAGCGTCCGCTAACCGGCACCGTCACACTGAAAGAAATTCAGTGGAATCTACTTACCTGAGGAATACTTACCCTGACCAAGAACAAAACGGGAGGGAGGAGAGGGTGCAAGAATCCGCAATGATTCGCAAGCAAAGCAGTGCAACTGATCCGCAACAATCAGCAGAATACACTACAACAATATTATGTAATGAACCATAAACCCCTGCAAAACCCCTGAAGGCCGCCCCACAGGTCACGTACTCCCAAACACGGAAACCGCTGGCTGCATAAGCTCATATTTAACTTGCCTAAATGATATTAGCTGGATGGGCACACTAGCTGGCTGCATTAGCTCGAGTTTAACCTTGCCTAAATGATATTTAGCCACATTTAAACTCATCGCAAATAGATGAGCTTGGGAACTGGTGCCTTAAAGGTTAGCAGGGTGCCAAAGCCATAAGCCGCTAGGAGGTATCCATGGCAACCCTGGAAAGCAGGAACCACCCAGATGAAACCCTTCTCCTGGTGCTTGGAGAAAGGAGGGACCCGGGGACAGGGTGACATGGTACCTCCGATCCCCCCAAACCTACCCCCAAGCACCACTCAGCTGGTATAAAGGGCAAATGCAAAATAAACACATACCTAGGAAGCTAGCCACGGTGGACTGCAAGTCCAAAAGAAAGACCCAGGGACATCATGCTACAGCAACCAGAGATAAGCTCCAAAGGGCATTCCAGGTAGCGCAAATGCTTTCCTCAAGCCAATGTTTTAGAGAGGGCAGCTAAGGCATCCGACGGGGTCCTAATGTAGAGCTGATAGGCATTGCTTGACCAGCGGTCCATGGACTGAATCAAATGATCTGGTACTCCATTGCGAGCAGCGACAGTAGCAGCCCCTATACGAAAGCTATGGCTCGAGAAGTTACCAGGAATCCTGGCGGAGACCATGATCTGCCGAAGCCAATCTGTCAACACAGAACGTGAGAGGGGCTGACCACTCTGGAACAAAAACAGGGGGCCTGGAGCATCACCCCTGAGTGCAAGGTAAGTCATAAGAGCATGCACTGCACACAATGGATGCCTACCAATGCCGATGTGAATGAGACAGCCCTTCCGAAACGGATCAGTCTTGGAACCTTTAATCTTAATGCGCATGCATGATGGGGCTGAAGGTGAATCCACCGCAACATCCTGAACACCCAAGTGCAGAGATGAAGAGAAGCTAGACAGGTTGGGAACAGTGAACCCGGACGCGCAAGGGAAGCCAAAATATCCCAATGAACAAGCTGCCCAGAACATGCAATGGTCCGGGAGGCAAAGGTCAAGAGACCGCCAAATAACCAACATCAGGTCATCAGTAATGGGAAGTCGCAAAGAAGAAGGAGAACCTTGACAGCGCTTGATTCCACGTACAACCCGTTGAAGACGAAGGCAATTCATAAGTGGGTCGGGGAACCCTTGTTCAATATGAAGGGCTCTAAGCCCAGACAGATACACCTTGATAGATGAGTGCTGAATAGTTCTCGCAAGAAACGTGACAAAGAGGCAAAGTGTCCATTCGTCTGCTGGGCACGGGGACCCTGAAGGATGTAACTTGCCAAGCTGACGGCAAAAGGAAACGAACTTCGATTGTGCTGAAGCATATGAACGGCGTGTCGAGGGGGCGAGCCCTTGAGACAGAAAGGAAAAGCACTGTTGCTCTAGGGCAGAGAAGTCAAGTCCGCCAGAAGCTCCGGCGGGATCCAAGTAGGGTGAAGCTGTGCATCCGGGACCAAGTGCCTGAAGTCCTGCCAACGAAAGCGAGACAAAGCATCAGCTATCTGATTGTTAACCCCAGGTACATGTTGGGCAGAAAAGGAAAAACTATGATGAGCGGCTGCAAGAAGCAGGCTGCGCAGTAATCGCATCAAACACGGTACTTTAGAAGTCCTGGAATTCAAAACATGGACGACAGCATCGTTGTCTGAACGGAAAAGGACATGCTTCTTGCACCACATGTGTCCCCAAACATGAGCAGCGATGACAACTGGAAAGAGCTCCTTATAAGCGATGGACTGCTGTTGTTGAGAAGGAGCCCAGGAACCAGCAAACCAAAGGCCCTTGAGGTATGCTCCATAACCAATTGATCCAGCTGCATCAGAAGCCACCTCGACGTCTGCCTCTGGCAATAAACCTGGGAACAGCCAAAAGCTAACACCGTGCCAATCTGACAAGAATTGGTGCCACCACAGGAGGTCCAAGTGAAATTCCCTGTTAAGGCGAACCGGGTGATCCCTTTTGCGAAAGCAGCATAACAGGTCGATCATGCGACGCAAGAAAGTTCTCCCAGGCCAGACCACTTTTGCCGCATGATGCAGATGGCCAATGAGAGATTCTAACTCCTGCCTATTGCACCATTTTCGAGAAAGCCAAGAAGTAATGAGATCTCGCAAAGCGGACAATTTCTCGGTGGGGAGACGAGCGATTTGATTAACGGAATCCAGCTCAATACCTAGGACCACGAGCACAGTTGAGGGGCCCACACACTTGCCGGGGTGAAGAGGCAAGCCCAAACGTCTGCATACTGACACTGCAATATTCAAGTTGTGCGCACACTGAGATGACTCAGGAGGGCCAGCAGTGATGAAGTCGTCGAGGTAGTGCAACAGGTCTGGAATCTGGTAAGAATGCACGAGGATCCACTCAACCATGTCTGCTATCGCATTGAAGATGAAAGGAGCTGATCGAAGGCCAAAGGGGAGAGGCAGATCCACATAGTATTGATTACGCCACTTCATCCCCAGCAAATAACGGTCAGATGGATGAACAGGAACATTGCGGTAAGCAGCCTCGACATCGAACTTAGCCATGAGGGCCCCCTTTCCCAGTCAAGACACTAGGCGAATAATTTGATCCACAGTTATGTAGTGGAGGGTAAACTCATCTGGGTTGATCCCATCATTGACACTAGCCCCCCCCTGGGGAAGACAAGTCCACAATGAGGCGCCACTTTCCTGGTTGGCCCTTCTTTGGAATAACACCAAAGCTACTGACTTGGAGGTTGGGGAAGGGGGGGGGGGAATCGAACGGGCCAGCCACCCTTCCCAACGACACCTCATTGGCTAAATAGTCGTCAATGACAGACTGATGCTGGTGCGCAGATGGTTTGTTTTTCTTAGCCGCCTTAAGCTTTTGGGCCGGGCAGAAGCCCAATTTGAACCCGTGACGGATTCCATCCAATACAAAATGAACCTGCTGTTGATGGGGATGGAGCCGCAACTCCCAGGCAAACTGCTCCGCCTGCAGAGGAGTGACTGCTGAAACTGGGGGGAGAGGAACTAGGGAAGGAACACAAATAGAACAGGAGTCAATAACTGGCCCCATAATATCTAACCCCAACCTAAACCCCCTAATTGATGCACAACCTGGTAAATAACAAATGCCACGAAAATAAAACTGAAGCGACTAGATTTAATTCAAGCACAAAAGGTCAAAAAAAAAAAAATACAAGTGGTAAATATGCCCCCCTAAAACGAACGAACAACAACATAGTGTGGTGGGAAATAACAAACATAACGCGGCAAATGACAAGCAACAATCTGATAGTGTCTATTCGCACCTAAACCTGCAGCTAGAAGTCATCCACTCTAACAGCAAAGTCAAAACAGTATGGGAGGGCCTAATGACAAGTATTAAAGTCTACTACTTCAATCGCTTAGCGCCTGGACTTGCTGCTCGAGCGAGAAGGAGAAGAGTCAGCTTGCCGTTTGGGAGAAGCTCGGGACTGGCTTGGTGGCTCGCCAGGGCAAGCTCCAACGCGGTGCGGACCAAAGCAGCTGGAGCATTTGTGTGCAAAACGGCATGATGAAGAAGGAGCAACACAACGGCCTCGGTTCCACGATTTGCAAATAATGTGGGAAGACGCAGCTCCATGTGGCTCCGTGGATTCATCTGACAATTCACGGCCAGGACGGACAGAGGCCCCAGCCGCGTGGAAATTAAACAACTGGACATTTATGGCCGACCAGTCCGTCAAGTTCGTTGCGGCAGCGTATTCGCGGAAGGCCCGATCATACGCCAACCAAACCCGACCGGCGAACTGGCGATATGTGCGGAGAATCAAAAGCTGGTATTGCAGCAAATCCCTCCACCGCTGAGGGAAGTGGGACGACAAAATGAGGCTGTACACTGAGAAAGCCTCCAGCCAACTCGATATATCCTCAATGCGCCATTTAGGTTTTTTAGGTGTCGAAGTTAGCACCAACCGACCGTCGAGCAGCAACTGAGGCTCGGACTCAGTTGAAACTATGTTAACCGAAAGCAGCTCGTTCAGCTCTACAAACTTCCCAGCCACAATCTGGCTTACGAGCTTCGCTGGAATGGGCGAAAACCCAGGGCCAACCACGAAAGCCTGATGCAGTATAGGCGACTGGGCCGGCGAAGAAACACCGCCGAGAGCGAGCGACGCCGTCCCAATAGCGGAATTGGACAAAGAAGTTGCGAGTGCGGGTATTGGCGAGGCAAACGTAGAAACAAAAGAAGGCACAACAAAATTGGGCCTACCTTGCGCCGTAGCGCTCGCAGCGACCGCCGAAACTGGCGGAAAGCCAACGCCAGAGGCTGCCAGGGCTGAGACTTGAGCATCTAGCTGGCCAGAAGATAGAGACGATGGGGGAACGCCCCCAGGCATGGCCGCCTCCGGCACACTCGTGAATGAAGAAACTGGAGGCGTCAATGGCAAATTTGAAGCTTGCTCGGCCGCGAGGGCTTGCTTGACCGCATTGATAACCGATGCCAAGAAAGCGGGAGAAGGCTGATCAACAGGCTGAGCTTGAGACGTCGAAGGAACGACCGGCGTCTGTGAAGTTGATGGAGGGAGATTTGCATCATTGGGACGTGGTCGAGTCGTTTCAGCAACAGAAACAATGGCATCGAAGGCCGCCGCTTGACTGTTACGGGTTGACCTGGCCGTCATTATCGTATAAACAATGATAGACAACAGTTCTTGAAAGAGAACAAAGGCAACGAAGAGGCAAGAATCCGCAATGATTCGCAAGCAAAGCAGTGCAACTGATCCGCAACAATCAGCAGAAAACACTACAACAATATTATGCAATGAACCATAAACCCCTGCAAAACCCCTGAAGGCCGCCCCACAGGTCACGTACTCCCAAACACGGAAACCGCTGGCTGCATAAGCTCATATTTAACTTGCCTAAATGATATTAGCTGGATGGGCACACTAGCTGGCTGCATTAGCTCGAGTTTAACCTTGCTTAAATGATATTTAGCCACATTTAATATTTATTATTATATGGCTTTGGCTTGTGGCCGATATAACGCGCGCTCTGATTGGCTAAGAGCGAGATCTGAGCGGTCATTATGCAGCCGTAATGCCCACGGGCCGATTACGGATTATGCAAATTAGGAAGAGCGCAGCTCTGAAAATTCAAGCGCATTGAAACCATGAAAGCCGATTAAAAACAGTGAGAGAAAGTAAATTTAATTCCGATTAGCTAAAAGTGTAGATTTTTCCTTAATAAAATTTATATAGAAGTCGTTTTTGACGTACCAGCCGGTAACCTTGGCGGGCAGTAGTGAAAAACAATCAAAGTTTGCCGAAATCGCTAAGGGAAAAACACCATCGACAGATCTGTCATGCATCCTGAGCAGAACACCACGAAGAAACTTATAAGTTATCATCTTAGTCACAACAATTACCGAAATATTGAACTCCGTCACAGTTCTCGTCAAATAGATTCCCTCGCTTTAACACAAGCAAATCAGTAAATCAGCTTCCAGGATCATCAGATGTACACAATCGGGCGGTTTCGGTCAGTAGCAGTGTTTCTGATAACTGCAGGAAGTTTTAGACGTTCAGAAGGCTTGAAAAGTTCATCTATAAATCCCAGAATGAAGAAGGCGAAGATATGTTGTCGAAAGCGAATGTGAAGATCGAGTTATTCTGAGCAGTGCATTCTGAAGCATTAGTATTTTCTTTCACCGAAAGACCATTTGTTTGGACTATTTTGAAGCACTTTCTGTCTTTTCTATAAGCGTTGACGTTTCGCCACAAAAGTCGGAAAAACTCCCCCATCAAGTTGTGGCACCACGATACTAAAATACCGTTTTGAGGCTGGGACAATCATTTTTCCCGTAAAGAAATGTGTGCTTTTAACGGAAGACGTAATACAGTGGTGAAGTTCACTGACTGTATAGTTTTACCCTGGGTTTGAGACGATGAATGAATCGGTAAACACGCGCATCGCCGGATGTAAATTGACGACTTCCGCTCGCATAATTTTTTCTTTTCTTTAATTCATGAGCCATATAATAAACAACTTAATAACCTCGACCGTTCGGTCGTTACGGGAAAATCTCAAGCCTCAGCCTACTGCATTGACCTCGCTATCGCTCGGTCAATACGCTAAGGCCTCAGTTTGAGAATTTCCCGTAACGACCTCACTCTCGGTTATTAAGTAGTTAAAGTTAAGTGTTGCCGTAAATTACTGACGCTTGTAGTGAACCACGTGGTGGAAAAGTTTGGTTTTAGTGCAAATAAAAATAAGCGTTAGTGAAGTTTTCAGAGGAATTACTACGAGCGATGAGGTTCTAAACGTACGAACACGCATTTAAAAACTAAAACAGATACAAAGGAAGCCATTTAAATGAAGCGTAGAACCTTGTTTCAAGTTTTGAAAAATAAAATCAACTAACATGTAATCGCATGGTTTCCTTCTGTGGCTTGAACAGGAACCACTCATCGAATGTGGTTCTAGCGCGCGTTTAAGTTTTGATAGTGGTCGGAAATTTTACTGGTGCTTATTTTACTTTGAAAGAGAACTCGAACATCCGCCAAGAGCCAATCCTGGGCGGACACAGAACACAACTCTTGGAATCAGTGTTTTAGACAGATAGTGTTTTTTAATGTGAACAAACTGTCTTGGCTTCGACGATGTAATGGACAAGATTTAGTAAGTTAATCATATCTCTTAAACTTTTCTTTAACTTCTCTTTTGGAAAGGAAATCCTTTGCTTTGTATTTCAGTGTTTTTTCTTTCCACATCACTGCGCCTTCAAACATCCACCAAGAGCCAATGCGAGGTTCAATTCCACCTGTTACCATCCTACCCCGGGCATTCCCCGGGTAGGATTAGACATTACTTAGCGGCTTATTCCCCGTCCCCAGGCACGAAAACGTCCCGGGACTCAGATCTACCTTAACTATGTCTGTATGTGCAATAAGGGTGGCAATATTGGTTTCTGTGCAATAACAAAAACATACGTTTTGTCAAGAACGCAACGCTTTTCTAGAGTTAACTGAACGAAGGATACTATGTTGAGTAAACTATATACCATTTATTGAAAAAAGAACTGATTTATATTCCATACAACATTGACGATCCAAAAAAGTAAAGAAAATATTGAGTCATGTATAATGTTTCAAAGTGAAAAAGCTGTTACTAAAACTCTGACTTTCTTCAAACAAATAAGGTGGAATATGATCAGAAGACTAACAAAAATTGTACTCAATATACAGGTGGTCGATCTGTAATAATGTATAACTTTTGATTTTATGTTTTTATTAAATAAACTTACCTTCAAATATGGGCTTTAATTGAGAAAGATTGTTTTGTTCCAACCAAGCCAAAACAAACTAGCGGCTTTTCTACAGAAAAACTCTCTACGTCCGGCAAGCGGTGCGTCGCCATTGCGTTTGATAAACCACGAGCACAAAGCAATTTTTTGATTTGCCCGGCTCCCTACCCTCGGGACAAGACCACCGTAAACAAGAGCCGATGCGATGCGAGGTTCAATTCCACCTGTTACCATCCTACCCCGGGCATTCCCCAGGGCACATGTCCCAGGGGTTTCCCGGGGGGGATGGTAACAGGTAGAATTGAATCACGCACAAGTATAAGAGCCCATGGCGTAACAGAGATGACAAATTTTTAAAGCCTTTTTCAGACTTCTTTTCCGATTCGTCAACATTTTGTCGCCAGAAAAGTCTTCAACGAACGTGTCTGAAATAAATCTATTTATGCTAAGAAAATTTTGATAGACACGCGAGTCAATTACTGAGGCCTGTGACATAACAGAGGGCAAATTTGTGAAAGTCTGTTTTGGAAGTGATGTCTTCACCGACTCGTCAACTTTCTTCCCAAAACTAAAGAACAGCGTGTCGGAAATTCGCCCACGGCACAACATCCAGGTGGTGAAGGGCTTTTTGATCCAGTACGGCTCGCTTCTATTCTCCTTTGCAGATGTTTAAAAGGGGTCAGCACCACCCTACCCCCCCCCCCCCCCCCCCCGCCCCTACTGTTGAAAGTGTGGGACTGACGCTGAAAAGGTCTGAGAAGGAGACTGGCTTTCTTGAATGCATCTAGAACTTTAGACAAGTTTAGGACAGTTCCTATTAGTGTCAAATCAGGTTTTTGACCTTTTCCATTTTCTAAACGAAAGAACAAAAATATAGCTTACCAATTTTTGATCTTCTTAAATTGACTCCGTTTGGGAAAACAAGTTGATCTACTACATTCACACACTTCAAGAACACAGGCTGCTTCATGAACGGGAAGTGGAACTGAAGACCCTCTCATCCACCCTCCCCTGTGACACAAAATCCTCGTCCTCGGTCTCATCAGCTGCCTCATTTAGATTATCTCAGTCACCTAATTCAAAAGTTATTGAAAAGGCTGATAAATAAATTCCAACTTAGTTTATTGCTTGCAGGCAATACAAAGATAGTGGCTTGCATCTTGTTAGACAATTCCCAATCCACTCCGATTATAGTACGCTTCACCCGTGTGGTTTGATGACCAAAGACATCCTCCTCACAGTGCAAAACGTTCTGAAAGCATCTTCTGTCGCAGATATCTATAGTACGCCGGGTTTTGCATTTTTTATTCTGGCCTTTCGTGAACTAACTTTGATCTGAATCCCTTCCGACTAAACAGCGGCAAAAACCTTTTGAGACAAACAAACAGCCGTATTAACTCTACATCCTTTTCCTATTGGATTGGTTGTTAGAAAATAACTTGTAGTTATAGCAGCTTTAAGTAAACACTAATTAGGGAAAGGGATTGATGAACTATAACTCACTATAATTATGTGGCGCACCGACAGAAGTGTGGACTTAACAAAATGTCTTCAAGAGTTCGTGAGGGATGTGAAGATCTAGCTGACTTTTATGATAATATTAATGTAATCAGTGTGGCTCTGCCATACCTCTAAATGTCAATAATTAATAATTGAATCTGAAGCACTTTTTAAGGAAATGTAAATTAAGGATTCTTTACTTTGTAGAAAGCGTTTCAACCGAAAAGCTGATAGGCTTTTTTTTCAGTGTTGAAGGAAGAGTATTTTTCTCTGGAAATTACCTAATGTAAAAAACTAAAAAAGGGTGAACGAGTACAGATTTTATTGAGCCCACAAAGCTTTGGTCAGCAACTAATGGCTGGTGTGTGTGGATAGAGACGATGGTGTTTGACAATATTTTGTGATTTATAACAGGAGCGTGATGGGAGCCCCAAACCTGACCATGAATGGCCATCTGAGGACTCCTGGACATCTGAGGGCTACTGGAAATCAGAAGACGAACTGGAGACTGGGACATCAAGTGAATCAGAAGACGAGCTGGAGACTGGGACATCAAGTGAATCAGAAGACGAGCTGGAGACTGGGACATCAATTGAATCAGAAGACGAGCTGGAGACTGGGACATCAAGTGAATCAGAAGACGACCAGGGGCCTGGTGATTAGAATCAGATTTTATCGGTTGCTGTAACAATAGGCTAACATAAACTGCACAAGAGACTGAACAAGAGGACCAGCAAGAGACTGGAACGGAGCAAATGGTCATGTGCTCAACAAAAGGAGCAGAGCATCACGAACTGTAAGAACTTCACACACCTAGACCTTAAGGTAGTATGGGTACATTTATGTCAGTTATGTCTTAGCACAGTGGTCAAGTGTACTGCGCGTGCACAATTCCCGCCAAAACTGACGCTGACAAGTGCAAAGTCTCTCAATCTGTTTTAAAATCCTTTACTTTGAAGCAAAAACTACTGAAATCGAACGCTTTGAACGCCAAATGTGCACACATAATTTGATAATTGTTGTCTACCAGTTTTGTCGGCTCATATTTTTGTTCTGTGTCGTTGTATTTTATGTGAGATTCTCAGACAGACTTGAACATTTCAAGGCAATGAAAATCGGAAGTCCGAAGTGGCATTCATTTGACCGCTGTGTCTAAGGCGTGTAGGACTGAGACTGAGTAATGTAATCTAACACAGGAAAACCATGATGACGCGAAACAATGTAAGCACAGGGAGATGTCACATCAAAATAGAAATGAAAATAGTTATCTTACAGACATTGCTTATTTCACATGCATGTCTTGCTTTTGCGATGTCTGCTGGACACTTCTCGGAACTGAGAAAGTTTATCATTCTCGGGAAACAATTGGGTGATCATAGCATGAGACCCAAGCTTATTTTCCAGACGTGGGTGTTTCGGTGCGCCCGCGATCCTCTGTACATGCTGACCGAATCTTTCCCAAACCCCGTAGATTTTCTTTTCTAGTCCCCGCCCCAGATGAACGCGTTTTCAAAGTTAAAAATGTTCACCTGACAAACAAGATAAATCATTGTGGGTAAGATAACTTGTTTTAGCTCTAATTTAATGTGAGAGTCCACTGTCTGTGACAGTTGTTAAATCATTACATTTGTTTCTTCCGAAAGCTTCAATTCAAGATCTTTAAACTGTTTTCTGTCAGTTTGTATTTGGGCGTGCAGGATGTTCATTTGATGTTATGTTGCTTACGGCCTGGTTCAAGCGCCGTGCTTTCATCATGGAGAACTCCATTGATGAATTAAGTTCAGCTTTGCATGACTGTGGATTCTAACCCATGACCTCCCAGATACCGGTCGTGCGCTCTAACCACTGAGTAACGGACAGACTCTTGGTGAGCTAGGCCATTTCACTAAACGATGGCGACCCTGAGTACATTTATCCATACTTGTTGACGGACGAAAACCGTAAAAAACGTACAGAAAAGTTCTGTAAACTTAGTCAAACCTTCACACGATGTGTTAGTATACGAACGAATGCCGCAAAAATATGTCTGTGGTTGGTTTTTCTGACTGTGTTTAGTTCTCAGCGTATTGTGGTAAAATGTAGAGCCGCCATCTTTTTACTGCAGGGGACTGAATTCGATATGACGATAGCGCGGTGTTTCAACCAAGCCTAACATTGTGCATTTGCTAATCTTAAAGCATCTTTTCATTTCGCACTTTGTCGTGAAAATAAGGACCTGTACCTTGTTAAAGTGTGTGATTTAAAGCTAAGGAGATGGCAAAGAGAATATTTCATTTAATACATAATCTTCGACGTTTCAATGTCATCGTCGCTTATTTCTCAAGCCAATGTTTTACAAACAGGAAGAATGGTTAATAAATGCCCGTGTGAATTAACGATGAACCGAGGATAAATAACTCGCAAAAAATTTCGGACGTTTCATTTTCGAACGTTTAATTTTGGACACTTGCTTGAAACATAGCTAACGTAAATTTACGCCTGCAAAACACGTTTTAGACTGAAACAACATCTGTGAAAATGATATTTTACCTGCATCTTCAAGGTTTTACAGATACATCGACGGGAAAATAGGGAAAATTCTGTCTAAGCCGATTGGTATCTGAAGCAGTGTCTCAGTTAGAGTTCTCTCCATAAAGGAAACTAGCTGCTTTGAAATTAAAATCATCCGAAATTTTTTGCACGTAATGTAGGTGAAAACTGTAATGATGAAAGGTCTGGCGTAAAAAGAAAGTGTTGGTCACTTTGCGATTCAATAACACAGTAGCAACATTAAACAAAATGATTTGAATGGATGTAGAGTTTATTATATTGGATCGTTGCCAATTTGTAACTACGTTTTGCACAGGCAATTAAACCGTTATCTGCTAAAGTTGTAAGTATTAGACTTGATGGTGAAGAGTACATTGAGACAGTCAAAGATTATGTCGTCTGTTGTCAAGATAACATTGTCATTGTGAATTTTAGAAATTGAACACGGGTGGATGTTTGAGAAAACGAAAATGCTGTGGAAACACGAGGCGTGGACGAGTGTTTCCACAGGTCTTTCCAGTTCTCACAAACATTCCGTCATGAATGTTTCATCAGTCAGTGAAAACTAGGAAAGGAAGCTTGTACTTTCTTTCATGAAATGAACTTTGGAAATATTTTCCCTTTTCATAGCGTTTTGATGGTAGTTTTTCAAAGAATATTAGTTATTAGTGATAGTGTTAAGTTGACTTGCTTATATCATAAATTAGTATATACCACACAAGTGAATAGTGCTTTTCGCGCGCTCTGATTGGTTAACTCGGAGGTGATTAGCAAGTACTATTCACCTCCAAGCAGCCGGCGCGAGAGATTTCAAAATTTCCAACCGCTTGGCACACATAAAATACCGTTTTGGTCAGCTAATTATTCAGCTTGTGTGGTATATACTAAAGCAATTATTCACCTCAGTGTCGGTGAAAGTGATGGATATTTACCTCGCCGCTTTTGCGGTTCGGTAAATATCCACCACTTTTCCCGTCCACTTCGGTGAATAATTGTTAATTATTTTTGTTTAGATTTTGTCGGAGTAACTGTAGTGAAATACCAGTTAAGTTATTGTAGTCAAGGATGCTGTTCCTATTAATTCTAGTGGTAACATCGCTGTAAACAACATCGTCTACGTCAGTTTTAAGATGTCTGTCTCGTCGAACCCTTCTTGACCATAAATTAAAGTTTCTAAATCAGTTATTTGTAGATTTGACTTGCTTAATTGCATGCCTGTGCGGCCATTTATAAATAGGTTAGAAACATATTTTTGTGTATTTATAATTTAAACAATTGGGAAAAGAGAAATGAATGTACAGTTGTTTGAGAGCTCTCTGGCAAGATTACCTTTCAAAAATTAGCTAGCCTGATGAATATTTTGCAAAAGAGGTATGTAGGCACCTTTGCGAAGTAATTTACTTTCACTCAAACACAATAAAGAGTTTTGTCTAACTCGCGGAAGAGTTCATCTTGTGTTTGTTGTCCACAATGAAGGGGCGTTTGGGACGAGCACACGACAAAATAAAAATGAAAAGTATTGGGACGAGTGAAGCCATGTGTTTCGAAAAGATGATGGATGTAGGGGCGGATCTTCGCTTTGTTACTGCCAATGTTGAATATTGCATTACCACTTTGGGATGGAAAAATCTAAAGACCATACGTCTGGGAAGATTACGATGGAGGCTAAATAGAGCGTTTATGGTTATACACTCTTTTATATTACGATACATTTTATAAGAATATTGGTGTTGAAATTTGCAAAATTTTAAGAATATTTTAAGAATAAACTCAAGGCTGAGATGTTGAAAAGAAAATCAATTTTTGTGCTGAAAATTTGTAAATAAAATTCAATAATACATATATTTTTTTACCTAAACCGTATAAAATTCTCTCCTTTCCGAAACCGCAAAACCAGCACCAGCTGTGTGGGTGTCTCGAAAACTCAGACTTCAGACCCTTGAAAAACCGAGACCATCCAGTGTCTCGAAAACTCAGACCCTTAAAAAATTCCAGACTCCATAATTTTTAACGCATATGTTGTAAACCCACATACGTGCGCAATTCCGTCTCCGGTTGCGACTCGACAGATCTACCTGTTCATACTTTTCGTTACAAACAATTATGATCAAAATGAAAAATAAAAGTCGCAAGACGGATATTTCATCGCTTCAAGGGAGCTAAGCTCGATTACCAACCGCTGTGATCGGGAAAGGAGCCCGCGCTCTTCCCCCGAGGAACGTAAACCAGACACGAGAGAGCGACGGAAATCGAGCCTACCTTGCACCTCGTTGGCAAAAAGATCGAGACAGGAAGTACAGGGCTTGATGTTCAGGAGGCAGAGGAACAGTTCCACAACTACAAGGGCATCCAACACGAATTGACTTGGACGAAGGAGAGAAGCTTGGGGACAAGACAGAATTGCTTTGTCTTGTTACCATGCTCGCGCGTCGCGCCCCTCTTTTTACATCGTGAACGGCTAAATACACGTCTCCAAGAAGATTTCCGCCGATGTTGTTACCACTGTAACCAAGGTTGCTGGTGTTTCAGGTCTGGGAATAGTAAGAGGTTTACATTTTGAAGACATTAGCGGCACCCGATATTCGGGGAAAAAAATCACCATTGGGACGTACTAAATAAATTACGCTATTTAAAACGGGAAAGTTGGATGTTAGCGGGAGTAATACGATAACAGGTTGACGGAAAATAAAGCATATGCTTGCACAAATTTTGAAGTTCTTGATATTGATTGAAAGAAAAAAACGCTTTTAAATTGCTGATAATGAATCGCAAAAGCTGAATAGTAAGACATTTTTCAAAGCAACGAAGATGTCAGCTAAGTGTACGGAGAGTTTTGTAAGCACAACTTGACACCGAGAGTGAGATTTTTTCCCCTGCCATATAAATTCACTGCGTAATCTGTTTCTCAGCACGACGTTTTCAAATTTTGCTGCATTTTAAGGTCCAGTCATCTTTATGATTTCGTTCGTTGTGAAGGTAAAGAAACCTTTTGACTCGGGGGAGAGGGGTACTCCCTTGTATACGCTGTATGGGTATGTGGGGCACGTTAATTATGGTAGATTTTCACCATTTTGGTCTGAAATAGCCAGGGAATGTTTTGACACGCTCGCCCGCAATTGAGTATGTTGTTTATAAGAAGCAATTAATCTTCATTCATTAAGATTGGGAAATTATAAGCCCTTCTCAAATGGGAGTCCATGGCTGGTTACAGACGTGTATGACGTGTATATCTTAGCTAATTTATGAGGAGTGAAGTAGGGGTGGCGGGTTGGGAGGGAAAATATACAAGGGTAGTGATCCATTAGTTCGATTACTTGGGGAGCAGTGAAAAAGCGTGGCACTTTTTCCCACTTTTCTCTCCCGTCGCTTTCCCAGAAGTTTCAAACTAACCGAACGCCTGAAACAGAGTTAAAAGAAGGCAACAACTTGGTATCAAACTATCACTGTCAAATTGCTGCATAACCCAGTTGAAGTTCATCCAAGTGAATCCCAAGAACAGGGCAATAAAATGCCTCAAATGTAAACTCGATAGTAGCGGACGCTACGAAATAAAAGTGACTCGATTTATAATTTAGTTACAAAGAAATGATATAAACTGTTTTTGATTTTGGAAAGCTCTTTATTCTATACTCTACGAACTTGAAGATGTTCCAAACAAAAACCCTACAACTACTCCATGTGCTTCAAGTTACTGCACCGTCTCCCGTGTCAGCAGCGCCTGACTGAGCCTCTCTCTTCCTCAGATGCCCTGAAAGAAAAATTATTTAGTTTCGACTGAGAAAATATATCAAACAACTGAGACAGTGGCTCATCACATTTCTAAAACCCTCGAATTTGGTAGAAAATACTTGCTGCAAGTCTTGTTTTCAATTCTCTTCTCTGTGTTTGGAAATGTGATAAAATGTTCTCCCTCATATGAAATATACTACTTCAAGATACCGGAGATTCAAATTTATCATTTCTAAACGCTTTTGAAAGTTGCACAGTGTCTCTGTACTTTATTGTTGTTAAAGTTTTGAATCATTTTTCTGGGGGGAAAAATTCACAAAAATTAAAAGACACTTGTATTATAAGGCAAGGGTGGAGTACATAATAGAGGGTGGTAAAGAGTATTTTCGTGAGCCGTGATCGGCCCTCTTTATTTCCTGTGAAATGTGAAGTTGCCATTTTTTTCCTCGTGAATCGTGATTTCCATAGTCGCCGTGAACCATGATTTTCCAAAACGTTCTCTTTTATTTTCCGTGAACCGTGAAATGCCAATGCTGTATTTTTCGTGAATTGTGAAAGGGCTGCTTTATTTTCCGTGAAACGTGATCTATACCCCTCCTTTACCACCCTGATAATAGACAGAGGATGGAATCCAGAGCAGAAGCTTGTGGGATACCACACGATAGGACCCGAATGAAAGACCTTATATCCCCCCGTAAACTGTTTTCGATCAATAGTTTAAAGTTCTGGTCAAACGGACTTGCAAGTAGACGCAAGTTGAAAACTTGAGTGTACTTGCGACTGCGTTTGGCCAGGCCTTGCGTGTACTTGCGTTGACTTGCGATGACTTGCGCTCATTTCGTTGAGATCAAATTTGCCCGCAAGTCGACGCAAGTTTTTCGCCGTTTGACCACCCAACCCAAGTCAAGGAAAGTTGTCTAACAACCTATTAGCCAATGAAATACAGGATTTTGGCCGCGCGGGACAAAGCTAATAGGCTTGAAATGTTTTTGTTTTTGTTTTTGTTTTTGTTTTTGTATTTGTTTTTGTTTTTGTTTTTTTTGCGACTTTCATGGCATTTGCGTGAAAACTTGTGAGTTCGTTTGGTCACCCAATACACGAGTTCAACTTGCGGCTACGTGCGACTACTTGCGAGTCCATTTGGCTAGGGCTTAAGACCTGAACCAGGTATGATTCAAAAATCGACTTGCCTTCTTTCCATATTGAAGTGGGCAGAAAGGGCAACGTCGCAACAGTTTGTAATTTGTGTATCTGAAAAGGGGCGCTTTTGAGATGACCAATAATGAACGAATAGCCTTTTGACGTGTTAGTTTCACCCACAAGCATGGAACTCAAAAGAAAAGAAAGGAAACTTGACGCTTTCACTAGCTTGACAAAATGTAAGTAAGTAGGATATTCCATAAACCGTGCACCCCCGGCACGTACTAATGTTCTTCGATCATACGAATACAAGGTGCCCCGCGATAGATCAAACCACGAGCATCATGTTGTTATTTTAAGTGATTTCAGGAAACCAGGCATGTATTCTTAAGTTATGGTTACTTCAGTCCACTCTCACCTTGATTGGACAGCCGTATAGCTCAGTGCGCACACAGATATGGTTGGTCCATTTCAACGGATGGATGCGGACAAAACGGGCATAGAATGGCGGAAAGATATGGTGAGCAACAATGGAGTCCCGATCAAAGTTGCCCCGAAAAACCTGCAAAAAAAAAAAAATAATAAGATAGCAGCTGGATAAAATAATTTAACATAGTTGTTATAAAGTTTACAAACTGTCTCCATCAAATCTCTATTCTTGTTTGCTGGAGGCACGCTGCTAATTCTGTTTGACATCGAGTGGTAATTAATGTCAGCTAATGTCATATGCGGCAGGATTTATGGGATAACGGTATAACGGTTTTTTGAACACTGAAGAAGGATTATACACCCGAAACGTCTGTTTCTTCAAAGACTTTTATGACACTTGTTGATAATTTGTTACAATATCAAGCTATAAGCTATTTAGGCCGGATTTATGGGATGCAGACCTGACGTCATTCCTACAGATAATAGTGTGATTGTTGCGGTCCGGTAATACGGGCAACATTTTCCTTCATCTTGCCTCGCAACATTGTTGCATTGCAAGTTGAAACACATTGTTGCGCGTATTACCACGTTTGTGACCAACTTGTCTCGCAGCAAAATACATGTACAGTGTTGCAAGTCTGCAGAATTCTACAGGTATAATTGCTTAATCGTGTGTAAATAAAGATGGCGCCTTCTTTAATATAATTTAGCATTTCGACGAAGTTCCACTTCGACTTCTGGCCGTCATTTTCTTCTTAATTTTCCGTGCCAGCGAAGTTCTCTCAGTATGAAGCTCAGTGTCGTTTCAGGTAGCTAGGCGAAAAGTTGTATTTTTGCGACAGTTCTTCCAAGCCTTTTGACTTTTTTCCTGCTTGTTTTGAGGGGACAAACGAGGTATCCCAAAGACTATAATAGCCCTCGAGGTCTTTGTAAAGGACAAAGTTATGACTTTCCGAGAGTTACCGGTCTACTTCGAATTCAGGCTCGCCTTCACCGTCCGCTTTGTACGCATGTTTTTTTATTTGCCGCGCTTGGCGACAGCCAATCACAAGCATTGAATTCAATTTTGTTGCGAGACAAGTTGTAGCTTCGGTGGTAATACGAGCAGCAAAACTAAAATTTGTTGCAGAAAGTAGAACTCAAGTCTACTTTGCGCAACATGTTGCCTCAACTTGCAACACTGTATTTTTGCTGCAAGACAAGTTGGTCACAAACGTGGTAATACGCGCAACAATGTGTTTCAGCTTCCAATGCAACAATGTTGCGAGACAAGTTGAAGAAAAATGTTGCCCGTATTACCGGACCTTAAAACTCGGTCGGGCCGGTGCCATATGTGCCGGTTGAGTTTGTTGTTGGTTCCCGCCTTGCTCTGAGAGTTCTCCGGTTTCCCTCCCTCCACAAAAACCAACACTCCAAAGTCCAATTCGATTAGGATAGTGGACCTGCATGAAAGCCAGGAAAGGCTGATGTGGCTTTCTCTGTAAATAATTATTGTAACTTATTTATGCTACGGGTTTGTAACGGTGCATGTAGGTTGTCCTTGTATACGGACGGAAACTGGCGAACTCTGAATGCTTCGATAATCAGGTACTACGACGACACTTAGTAGCACAGAAAGGATGAATTGAAAGCCAAAATCAGTTGGTTACCTTCTTTCTACCCCACACTGTGTACTGAACCCAGAAAGAACCTGCAAGGCTGTAAGACAGGGAATAACTGGTTATCCAATTGGAATTATCTTGTCTTCCTTGTGTTGCTACTTTGGTAACGGTCGTGGGAGTTCCAAGATCAAGCTGCAGCCATTGGTTGACGTTATTCACCTCGGCACACCAGGCGCCTACTTTACCTGAAGCGGCTACAAGGTTCATGATCAAACGGGCGAGATTTGCAGCGTGGTTGTTGTTGGCAGTAGATGACGCCGTCATTGCACTGTCTTGAATGCGACCATCTTCAATTCCAATTGATATAGAGCAATGAGAGCCTAAACAAAAATGCAACTGTTATAAGCAAAAGAGCGTAGTAAGTGACAATCCAGTCCTGGTAATGTTTCTTCCGCCGTCCAAATATATGGTATTTTACATATCACTTGCTTGCCTCGATCCACAAATTGTACAAATAAGATCGCCTCTTGCATCTAAAAGAGAAGACTTCTTTCTTATTCTCCGAGCGAGATTAAGGCATCATTCGTTTCTGGAAAGTTGGAGACAGATGGACAATAAGCAGTCATTGGATGACGTTTTTCATGTTATCCGGAATAATCAAGGGGAGGTAAGTGTATTCAGCCGAGGACAAAGGCTGAGGTTGGTAACAGGCTGAGGCTGATACGAAGACTTCGATTGTGCAGGATATCATAAAAAACTAAGTTCAATAACTGCTTAACAAATAAAGAAGCCTCGACTGTGGTCTGTTCTGTTGTAAAGCACGCAGGAAGCGATAGAGCACGAAAGAAGTATAGGGGAAAACAAGAGAGGAAGTCGAGTGTTTTTCCCTACTTCTAGTGCTCTACCGCTTCCTAAGTGCTTTATAACAGAACAGAGCACAGTCGAGGCTTTTTTATTTGTTTTATGATAAAGAATCCAATAATTTCCCTATGCATTCGGCTGAATTTTCAAACCAAACTTTATTTTCCAAACGTGTAAAAGTGGCGTCGGTCGTGCTCTGTTCTCTGATAAAGCACGCTAAAATAAGCCAATCACAATCATTGTTGGAATTGTTCAAATAATTTGATTGGATAACGAAGCGACAGCTGTCAATCACAAACTGGACTTCAGCTAAGCTTTCAGTTTCGAGTAGTTTCGAGCGGCTTTCGAGAGAAGAACGATGCCTTCAAACTTCGCATTTTAGTTAATTTCCAAATAAGAATGTGAAGGCAGGCAAAGGTTTGTAGTCCATAGGAATCCGGTTGTATTGTGGCTCATGAAAACGTACACTTTTCCAATGGAAATTACGAAACCAGGAGCTCAAATCTTTCGCGCGAAAATGCGAAATGCTGAGTTGAACTTGAAAGGAGCTACAGTTATTTAAGCCTACGGCCTGCAGCCGCTTGCAGCAAGATTACCCGAACTAGCGTAAAAGTTAGACGGACTAAACTGTTCCCACTAGTTCTACTCCGACCATAGAGGAGAATATCTAGATCAAGTTTTGAGCTGACCACTCGTCGGTTCACTTCGCTGAGATGACCAGAGAACGAGGGTTACTACACTGCATGTAAGTCTTGTTTTGAGCAAGAACACATCTTCCCTAATCCGCGCAAGGGATGATGGGTGTAAAGGGCGAAAACCGCTGGCTGAAAACAAAACTAAAGATTCTGTAATCTTGAATCGCAGCGAATAAATTATTGTCCGGAAAAACAACAAGATTAACATAAAAGTTCCTGACACAGACATTAAGCTGCACTCTTGGGCTTACACACCCTTACAATGCTTATCTAGATACAGATGTATAAAAGGGTATCGGTGAGCTCTTGGGATACGGTGACAAGATGATAATACTGTGATGGGTGATTTTTTTTTTTGGGGGGGGGGTTGCTAACTGATATTGGAACAGCATCTTTTCCAGGGGGGAGTAGCAATGCTACTAACTACTGCTCCCATGGTCTCGTCCTGTCATTGTTGAACTAGTTGGCTCCTGATCTGATTTACCATTTTACTTTTCAAGATGCAATCAGCTCTGAATTTAGCTGAGAACTAGATTCGCAGTAGCCTCCTTGGCAGCCGTTATTTAGCAGGTGAAGCGTTGCTTGACGACCCGAGTAATGGCTGTGAAGGCCACTTCATTTTCAATTTCCGGTTTGAATTCCATTTCTGGTTTGTTTCCAGATCGAGAAGCTGCATGTCTGCCATGATAACTCTGGCCGTGATCCGGACTGGTACCTAGAGGAAGTGACCATTGATGTGCCTGATAAAGGCGAGCAGTACATCTTCCCTTGCCACCGTTGGCTCGTCGGGAGTCAACGAGATGTTGATCTTGTTCCTGGTATGTCCTTAGGAGTTTACTTAATAGGAACGTCGTAACGGAGAAGATATATTATGGGCTTTAACATAAAAACAGCAATAGTGGAAAGAGCAACGAGGAAATTACCGAGACGACGCAAATTTGAGGCCCCTGCCGATCTGGAAAAAAACACTGGAGAGCAAGGTCTTGACGAAACTTTTCCTAGTTATAGATTCTCAAGAATTGTCTGACTTGAAAAGACCTTGAGTTGCACAAAATGCTTTCCTATTTTGTTAAAAATGGTCGCCATCGCTTTTTTGTGACGCCTTTCCAGGTGGAAATCTGTCGCTTTCCCAATGTGGTTTGTTCGAATTTCTCCAGTAACTTAATGCCTTTTCTGGCTTTTTTTTTTTAATTTCAGCGGAAACCAAAGACTTGTTGCAAGGTAATAAGAAATGGTATATCAGGTGATACAAGTGTCATGTCTAGAGGGAAATCATATTTGAAGAATTCCAAACGTTCTCTGTTTTTTCTAACACGCAAGTAAATGCAAGCCTTTCTCAAAAACCTGTTTCCAAAGGAAGAACGTAAGATACTGCTGTGTCAGTTAAAATTAGCCCGTGAACAAGCTGCGGCTAGAAGGGTCTGACCGCGACTGGAAGGGTAAAGAAGAAATTGGCTGGGAGCGAAGTGGCCGAGACGGGAGGGGGTGGGGGATTGGGGCGTCTCCCCTCTTATCTCTTCCCCTTCCTCTCTCTTCTATTCTCTTTCTTCCCGCTTTCTCTTCCCCCCATCCTCTACTGGAGAGCCTTTTTCACAGCCGGATTAGTTCAAATCAGCAGCCATTGTTTAGAAGGTTCCCTTGTCTTGATTCATGACTCGTTTATCCACAGATGTTGACTATCGCATCATGATCAAGACTGGTGATGAAAGTGATGCTGGCACAGACGCCAATGTTTATCTTCAGGTGTTCGGTGAGAAGCGAAGACGCAAAATTTCGCTCTGAGAGAGGAGGGAGACAAGAGGAGGTTCGAAAGCGGACGAATGGATAAATTCCTGATCCGGACACAAGACATTGGAAAGGTGAGGATAACACTATGAAGCGTTTTCACATGGCTTTACGGCGACCATGTCGATGTTTCCAGAAATTTCTTTCTTTTGTGAAATGAGTTCTTATGGAAAATTTCCTATTGTTTGGGAATAATAGGGTGGCATCATGAGTAGTGATAAGTTAGTAATGATGGTGAATTTTAAGCTCGGTAATGAAATGTGAAGGTGAATTAATCAACATGACACGAGCGTGGGACAAAGAAAAATTCTGAGTCCCCGACAGGAATCGAACCCATCATCTCCCGAACACCGGGCGGGCGCTCTATCCACTGAGCTACGAGAACTCATGGACAGCAAGGTCGTTTAACTGAGTTCATATATGACAGGTGTCCTGCATACTGCTAGGAACAACGCTATCGAATTCATCGTGAGTAGCGATAAGTTAATAATGATAGTGAATTTTAAGCTCGGTAATTTAAGCTCAAGTTTTCTGTAGGTAGTAAGCCTATTAGAAGTGCTTGATGTGGCAAAAACAATTTCATTGGTTGTTGATTGGGTGATTGACCATCGTCTCCCAAGACGAACGGTTGCCGACGACGTCATGAATGGGTGATTGGACGGGTCGACCCTGACGGTAGTTTTAAGGGGTGGGGGAGGTCTGAACGTTTCGCCTTCTGCACCTTTTACTTCCCCTTTCAAATGGTTTCCACCTTGTTGAGCCTATATTTTCTGCGAGGGTTTACACTATGTTGCAAACTGCTTGCTATTTTTGTCAGGTCCTGCACCCCTGGGAATGTTGTTTCCCCCCCTCCTTACTGACCTCCCGTAGTTTTGCTGCCCCCTTTACTCCCAGGGTTCCCCTGTCTAGGGAACATTAATAGAGAATAGGAGCTCTGTTACGGATCTATCGTATTAAATCTTCCGTTAAAGGACGTAGTGAGGTTTGTAGAGTAAAAATAAAAGATTCAGATTCATATCCTCCTCAAGGTAGTTTCCCTCTTGATCTGAAGAGTAGATTCTCCTTACCGGTGTTCATACGCCCTTTTAACAGTACTTGGGAGATTTTAATAACACATCGAGGCAGTTGATTAGGCCTTAATTTTGACGATTCTTGTGTCCGTCTGTGTACAGATCACCAAGCTTCGTATTGGAGATGACGGCTCCGGTCGCGGTAAGACCATGTTCGTGGAGGAGGTCACCGTTACCAGCAAGCAAGGAGACACTGTTGTGTTCCCGTGTAAGTGCTGGCTGGGTAAAGACGACAACAACACTAAAATTATAAGAGAACTCATTCCTGGAAAACCAGTTTCAGAGGCCCTTGAAGGTAAGTTGCTCCCTGTTTTCAACCCCTTATAGGTTACTTTAGTAAGAGAAAGTAACGTGACATCATTTAGTAGTCATTCAATAGTTTGAAACAGCCATAGGTAAATAACCTCCTTATACAGTCAACTCTCGTCTTGCGGATACCCCGCTATTACGGACACCCCGCTATTACGGACACCCGCTATTGCGGGCGCCCCGCTATTATGGACAGAAGCTACATCCCCGGCCGAATCTACGAAGAAATGTATGGAAACTACCCCCACTATAATGAATTGTGGACACTTTAGGTGGTCCAAAACTAACATTTCTATTGTTCTTCTCTCGTTTTAACGGAGAACTTAGACGTATTGAGTGACTTAATTATTCTGCAGTCTTGGAATGTTTGTACACTTTTTTGATCTAAATTATATGATTATTAATCGAAACACCGCAAAAAGAAAACTGAAAAAAAAAAAAAAAAACTGGGAATCTTAAAAGAGTATAGCAGTACATGACACTTCACAGCCAAAAATTGGGTCATTTTCATCACACATCACATCTCTATTACGGACACCAAATGACGGTTTCCGAGGGTGTCCGCTCTAACGAGGGTTAACTGTACTGCCGTGTTTGCTTCACATTTTGATTTGTTGAGAAAAGGTAACCACAAAAAAATTATAACGGAGCCCATTTCCAGAAGACAAGTTCCAGACGCATTTCAGCGTGCGTCGTGACTGGCTCTGTCATTATTTTAACTCCAGGACATTCATCAACAGCTGCGTTTTTATTTTCAACTTTTTTTTTTCAGACATCTCGTACCACATGACGATAAAAACTGGTGATAAACCGAATGCAGGAACCGATGCGAATGTTTATTTTGCTCTGCATGGCGACAAAGGAGAACCGCCCAGAATCGCTCTACGGGACGAAAGTCAAACCTTTAGACGATTCGAACGGGGAGGAGCTGACAAGTTTGTTGTACAAACAGCTGACGTTGGCAAGGTAGGGCACTGAAACAGTGACTTTGCCGCACCCGACATTTGTGTGAGGTTGCGATTGTCGTGGCGTACGAAATGTTGTTATGTTACAAATTGTAGGATTAATTTACGCGACAGAATTCGTGCTGTAGACTTGTCGTAAGCTTGTCGTATTGGGCAAAGTTTTAATCGACTCCTGGAAGAGTTTATATGTAGGTATGGTGCCTGCAAATCTGGAGAAATCCGGAAGAAATATCTCGAGTAGTTTTTCTGTCGTGTGTAAAGTATAAAAGTATAGCATAATATTTTTTCTGAAGTTGTAATAACGTTAAGTCTTGGAATGAAGTTTGGGGAAGCTAGTTAAATTGTCTCTTCTGCGAGTGTGAATTAACCAGGGCATAGGCGCCGATTAAATTCATTCCGCCCTGATTGAAAAGGAAAGGAATGGTTTAGAGAAACTCCAACATGGTTGCCACAGGTCAGGAAATGGTCAGGGGAAAAATTCTTCAAGGTCAGGGAAAACTCAGAGAATTTTATTATAACAGTGAAAGTTGACATTTTGAGGAAAAGTCAGCGGAGGGAAAATTGAAACGATTTAACACGGTTGATTTAATGCTATTAAGGGCTGGTCGAAACGTGGGGTAACTGTGATCTCAACAATATTTTTCCTTATTGAAGAAAGAAAACTTGTTGAAACCTTATCAGTCCAAATGAACAAATGAACAAGAGGGCTGTAAGTCGAGGCCAGAAGCCGCTACTAGATCTGACATTTTGTATTTATTTGGTCAGGGAAATTTGATTTTTATCAGGGAAAAGTCAGCAAAAAGTCAGGGAATTTTAAAAGTGAGGCCTTTGTCAACCATGTCTAAGGCCCCGTTCACACGTATCCGGATATTTTTGAATCCGCAACTTTTTCTTTGCGGATACGGCTTCCGTCCACACGCATCAGGCGAATTCGGCAGCGAATCCGGATATTTTTGCTACGTGTGGACGGGGAAATTTTTGAATCCGGAGAAAAAAAATTGCGGATTCAAAAATATCCGGATACGTGTGGACAGGGCCTAAGAAAAATTTGTTTAAGACACTCTTTACTTATCCTCCTCGTGTTGAATTGTGATGCAACAGTTTTTCTAGTTTATCTTGACAACACGCTTTCTCAATATTTGTTGTACAGCTCGAGCAGCTGATTATTGGTCATGATAACAAAGGACAAGACCCTGCCTGGTATTTGGATGAAGTAGATGTTGACATCCCTGTGCGAGATGAACATTATAAATTTAGATGTGGCGGCTGGCTCGGGGGCGACCGACCTGGTCAGCGGAAGGAAGCAGTTCTATTCCCAGGTATTTTGTCGATGCGCCTGGCAATATTCCTGCTAGATGAGCTTTCATTTATCGACCAATCAAAATAGACGTTAGGGACTCTACTAAATTTAGAAATGAGAGGGAGCCTGGGGAGGGTTGCAAGTAAAATTACTCTCTGATTTTCCTCCCTCAAAATTCATAGAAAACATAAATTGATCAGCTAATGTGAATCAATGCCGATAAAGCGGAATGGTTATGGAGCCCGACGTATGTGCTTTGTTGTATGTTTTTGTTCCTTGGTTTGGCCGTGCATAAAACACAATACATTACTTATGTGTGAGGAACTAGCGAGTAGAAATGTTTCGGTGACGTGATTCATGCATAGTGTTTGAGCATAGGACATAAGATCGTGCGGGGTCGTCCTTTGACGTTTACTGTATACGTAATCATTTCCGTCTTGTTCTCTTGATAAACCATTTTTACCACAATTGCTGCTAATCTCGCAATCTGACTGGCTAATTTGCCGTTGTCGATAAGAGTCCATACCACGCCGGTCGCGTCAATGTGTCGCGCAATGCCTTTTTCAGCTCGCGCTCTGAAAAAAACAATTTCTTTGACGTTGATATTGTGGTAAAAAACAAATCGAAATGTGGTTTAGCGTGGTCTGCACTCTTATCTACAACGATACGCGTCATCACAGTGGCCACAATTTGCTGTGGACTCACGAGGCGCATATTTTGACCACTGTGATGACGCGTACTCGTTGTCGATAAGAGTACAGACCACGCTAAAAGACGTCCGATTTGTTAATTGGAAATATTAAAATTCTAACATGGCGCCGAGGCTAAGGAGAGAAAAGAGAAGAAATAATTTATTCATTCATCAACAGTTACTTGTTTTGTTTTGTTCTCCTACGTCTCGACGCCTGTTGAATAGTGTGACAACATTTTAACGGAGCTGTTCACCGTACTTTGTTTTATTGTAGTGGATGACATTGAAGGACCAGTCACGCCCATTGATGTAGAGACTGTGCAAGGTACTTCATGCTATAGTATTGTTGTCTCGCATGCCTTCATAGAATAGAGAACAGTAGCAGCATAGAACTCTATGCTGAGAGAGTTGAAGAACTGCGAAAGCGTTGACAATTTTAAAATAAAATTCCAGGCCCTACTGTTTGACAAGTTTTCAAACCCATGAACATATAGATTTAAATTAGAATCCTATTAGTATTAGTGTCATTCAAGATTATAGTTTTGTAATTTTGATTCTGAAAAGCGGCAGTAAGTATTTTATTGGAGTAAGTATTTTAATGAAGTATTAGTATTAGCAAACGATCACGAATATCGTGCGAGGCCGATTAAAATTAATGATTAACATCAGTTTTGTTGTTCGTATAGTATGATCGTCCGGGTGAGGGTAGTTCTGAAAAGAACTGTTGTTGGTGACTGACGTTTCGACAACCTGAGCGGAAGTCATCTTCAGAGTCAAGTCACTTGACTCTGGAGATGACTTCCGCTCAGGTTGTCGAAACGTCAGTCACCAACAACAGTTCTTTCCAGACCTACCCTCACCCGGACGATCACACTATACGAACTACTGATTCTTCTGGGTTCAAACCATTGACTGTATCACTTTTGTTGTGGGAAGTTGCGCTGCGCGAAGTGGGCGATCTACTTGTTTGTGACGGGGAATTTCTTATACTAGACAGTCGAAAACGCGCGCTTTGTGTATTTCCCTCGGAAACTATTTCCCACTACCAAATTTCAAATAACAACTCGGTTTAAGAGCGATTTCGCGAAAGGGAGAATGAGACATATCTTGGGAGTATGATCGCAGGCGACTGTTTGCGCAGCTTTTTCGAGTTCTTGCAAGCTTTGATGATCGTTTCTTTGACTCGGTAAGAACAGGGAGAACTTGTTTTCTGGTTCTTTTAGTAAAAACTGCGAGAAATTTCTCGGATCTTAATCGTGACCTTCTCCGTTCTAATTCACAGAATCCGGAGCTGGCCTTGGCGGTAAGACGTAGTTCTTGTTTAGCAGTTTCTATTTTTATTGTAACTTGTTGGTCGATTAGTGAAATACCCAAGAGAGATAAGTGGTCTTGCGGCCATATTTTTCCTCACGTACTTTGTGACTTCTTGCTAGCTGGACTATACTATACAGCAAAACTGGGGATTAATGGCAGTCTTCAGAAGTCGTTCTTTTTTATCATTGTCTCAGGGAAGTCGTTATGTTGTAACCATAAGTGAGACGATAAAAGTGAAAACTAATTAGAAATATTTTACTGAAGAATTTCATCTCGGCAGAAAAGAATTGCAATAAATCTCTTGTCGTGGGGGGGGGGGGGGGGGGGTGAGGTGCAGGAAGAGCTGGTGAGGAGCGGTAAAGCTGTTCAGTTGTGTCATGATTGAGTGGCGACAAATAGATGTGCTCGCTGAGGAAACTACGCAGCAAATTATTTAGACATTCAATGTAGACGTGTCTTAGCCACAGATAAAGTGCTAATAAAAGGCTAGAAGATGTTTTGTGCTGACAGAAATGCACCGCACGCCACGGAAGATACGCGTACACAACAAAAATGTAATCGCTGTTTCACCAGCGTTCTTGGAAGAGAGGCGGGGCGGGCGGGGGGTGAAGACGGGAACGGGAACGGGAACGGGAGAGGAGTCTTGTAGGATTTTTTTTTTGTCTCCCTATCTCCCGACCAGTACCGTCTTCGTTAAAACGGCTGGTAATTAAACCTAAGAAAGATGGTAGCAAGGAGATTCACCGTGTATTTATAATGGTAGTAGGACTGAGTGGTGTTCAATTCGGTCTGTAATCATACGAGTGATTAACAACGAGTATTATTACAGACTGAATTGGACGACACGATGTCCTGTTACCAATTAATCATAACAATTACAATTTCCCACAAAAGTAAAAGTTTCATTGGAAAAAGAGCTTTAAATAGTCATTTTTAAATAGCATAATTATAAAATATGGAGAACAACTTGCAAAATGGCTGTCAAGTCTCTTTCAAAGCAGTCACCAGAGACTAAACCTCCACAATTGTACAAAGTCAGTCTCTTGAATTGATTACTATAGTGATTGTTATCAATGTTGTGATTGGTGGATTTAGTGGAGAGGACTTAAAATGATTGGCTCACGTAACATTCCGATTACAGGTGTCCGATTACAGCCAACTGTCCGATGACATTGTCCGATTACAACTTTGCAGATTAATTAGAGCAAAATACAGCAGTTTATGCACCAATCACATTTGAGGAAATTGTAATTGTTATGATTAATAATGAAACAACTGTCTGCTAAGTTCCCTACTTAAGCACTGTTTTGGTTCGTGGCGCAAGAAGAGCAGATTGCATGACGAAGCGTTCGTTAAGTAGCTCACTCAATTTATTGTTTTAGTTCAGTTTTTGCATCCAAGTTATTCATTTCTCGCTAACATTTCTTACATATTTTCATCAGACTCGGAATATGACGTGGAATTCAAGACAGCTGCGGAGGAAAACGCCGGCACGGACGCCAATGTGTATTTCCAAATGATGGGAGAAGAAGGCAAGAGTCAAGAGATCGAGCTCAAGAACAAAGGAAAAGGATACTTCAACAGAGGACAGTTGGACAGATTCAGGATCAGGACTGAGGACGTGGGACGGGTAAGTGAACACGCGGGGGGGCGGGGGAGGTACTCCCTTATACGAGCTATATAGTATGTGCGGCCCTAAAGGGTGCGGTTGTTTTAGCCGTTTTGGTCACAAATGGGGTTTCGATTTTGGCCACTTTGGTCTTAAATAGGGTATGGTTTTTGCACTCTAGTCTTGAATTTGGTGGTTTTTTTTAGAAGAAGTTAGTTTTTTTATCATCATCGATAAGACCATTGACAAAAAGACCTTCATAATAGGCTTTCTATTCCTTGACCTATTTGCCTCCCTCCCTCCCTCCGCCCCTTGCGTTCTGCGTTTGCTGTTTCGCTAACGTTCTTTCTTTGCTCAAAAGCACTACAAACATTCTACCGCTTACAATAATCTTTGTTTGTTTTTTCTCTCCCTTTTCCACTTACAGTTGAAAATGCTGCGTGTAGGTCATGACAATTCTGGCTCAAATTCCCGATGGTTGTTAGATAAAGTTGTGATCTATTCGCTGGCCCGTGGTGAACGTTATGTGTTCAAGGGTGGTCGTTGGATCGGCGGACGAAACAATCAAATCGATCTACCATTGGGTGAGTTGTAGAACCGAGAAATTATATATTCTACTTTGTTTTATTGGTGTATTTTTCCGCGCTGCAGTACGTCAGGGGTTCGAAAAGTTGCCAATCGATCCCCGTTCCTAATTCGCTTATTGTTTCTTTGGGAAGTTTCTTTTCATTTGGGGGAAATTTGTTCATCGCCAAAACAAATGACTTATGAACAGTGAGACAGCCTGTTAAAAGCGCAGGTATCAGTCACAGTATCGAAATAGCATCTCAACGAAGCTGTTGCGGCATTGTAGGCGTTTAAAGTGGAGAATATGTTGTAGTTTTCGTTGTTTGGCGTGGTTAGCAAGCAATGCGTGGCTGCCCAAGCTTTATGTCTGTCATTCAGTGTCGTTATATCACTGTACAAGATTTAACCCGTATTACTTTTTTCACATCCTTCAGATTCTTGGAACATCGGGCAACTAGGTCTGTATAAGTTATTTCCTGCATTGCT
The DNA here is from genome assembly GCF_042242905.1 of Orbicella faveolata. Classification (NCBI taxonomy): domain Eukaryota; kingdom Metazoa; phylum Cnidaria; class Anthozoa; order Scleractinia; family Merulinidae; genus Orbicella; species Orbicella faveolata. The sequence continues at coordinate 16,803,707 of NW_028301576.1, read as the reverse complement.
TCGGTTTAACTCTTGCATCAGTGCAGTTAAAGGGATGCATTAAGTTAGGAATACGTTAACATACGGTGGTATGTCCCTCCCTCCTAACACTCCCCCCCCCCCCACCTTGATAGCCTCACCTTCCCTGTCTCTTCGTTTGTCCCACCTGCCCCGGTGTGGTCATACTATAACTAGCGACCTTCTGTTTAGTGGCCCGCTTTCGTCCCTCTCTTTAAGGTGGCTCAAAACAGTTTCCAGCATTAAGATTTTGATTGGTCATTATAACCAGTCTTTATCACTTGATACTACAATCATGGTATAAAAAAACTGTCCAATCATTGGTGAACACGTGGTTATCATTTTCGTGAGACAGTAGGTTATTGTAGCAACAATATGATCCGGTAAAAATATCCTTAATTACAGCTTTGGGGGCTTATAATTCACAAACGGCACGGTGAAATTTTTTTTTTTATATTGCAGGATAAGCAGGATAAGACGTAACTTTTGGAAAGTTTAAAAAAATTATGTACTTAAAGTTCAGAGCCACCTGAAATTTTCAAATATTTAAGATGGCTCTGAACCCTATGTAAAGAATCTTTTTAAACTTTGCCAAAAGTTGCGTCTTATAATACTTATCTAAATCTAAGAACTGGAAACTGTTCTGAGCCACCTTTGAATAGTCACTCGCAGACCTGCAACTGATCAATGGCCAACTGACGTAGCAGCTCTTCCTGCGCTTGGCACCAGTGACCTGTTGTTGACTGCATCTTGTGCATGCGCAGAGATTGACTCATTAGGGAATTTAATACTGAAGACTATTGCTTTACGGCTGGACGATTAGCACTGGGTCGAGTACGAAAGGTTTGGCGGGAATGGTACTGCTTGCTAGATCCAGCTCTTTTCGTGACAATCTGGAACCCGTAAAGCTACTGGCAAAATTTAGCGGACAAAGTAGTTTCTGGTTATGTTCATAATGAACTTGCATGCTTCCTTAAATTGATATTCAAGTCTACAATACTGAGGTGCATGGAAAAACAGAAAATACAATCCGTATTGAGCACTACGTAAAACTGACGTAAACTTCCTGGGTCTTACTTCTCACCGTTGCTGAATGACGTCAGGAGAAGCGAACGCACAACAATAGGTCCCATGCCTCTCCGAGCAAAATGCGTAGTCACAATCAGGACTGTGCTCTAGAATAGCCCGAGTGCCACAGGCGACTGACTTTTGTCTTCGGGCGACTGGAAAAATCACTTTTTTTTATATAAGCGCGGGCACTGGGCACCCAGGATTTCATGGTTAGGAACGTTTGGGCTCCATAATTTTTCTTACACCACAGCCTTGTCACAATCGTCGAATCTTAAATTCTCTATTTATGAGTTTAGCGTCCACTTGCCATAATATATGAACACTGATGTAATTTTTACTGTTTTTGTTTTTGTTTCATTTTTTCGATCCCATCATCTGATTATGTTCCTTTTAGTTGGTCAAGAACCGGATATTCCAGATCTTATTGATTTCATGCAGTCTGGAGATGAACTAAAGATTATCAACGCTGCCAGATACTTGCAACATTTATGTTACAGTAAGGAATCTGTCAAGGACAAAGTCAGGTATTTAGTGGAGAATGCAATATCTACCATTTATTTCATCCATCCATGATTGGTTTTGGGAATTTTATAGGTGCGTTCTTCGATTTAACTCAAGATTCCCAGGAAAAAGAGACAAACAAAACAAAGCGACGATTCCGCAGAATAAACCAGAGCCAATATTTACTCTCTCAAAGATTACGCCCAACTCAGTACATTGCAGTTTGATCGGAACCTAAAAGCATTTGCGTTTAGACAGCTTCGGTGCCAATCAATTGAAAAATCAACTGCAAACAATTTCTCGATCTGTTTGACGACACACTTGGCCAGGTCACAATCGCAATACTTTATTCAAGAAATACAAATAACATGTTAAAAAGATAAATACCTCTTAGTTTGCAATTAGATTAAATCTTGTAACCGTGATTTCCCACTGATTCCTCGGCCTGGCGGAAAACTGTTGTCTTTTTTCTTGAAACTGTTTGGACTTCTCAAAAATTGTTGTTTCTTTTTGTTGTGTTTATTTCACAGAGAGCTCGGTGGCATTCCAGTTATCGTAAGGCTGTTGAGACATTCAGAATGGCGTGTCAGATATGCTGCCATCTGTCTTCTGAGAAATCTGTCTTTCAGCATGAGACACGACGCCAACAGAGTAAGACAACCACTCTTTTTTGTATCTTTATAATTCGTATTAACATGCCGTAAAATTATGACATGTTTATATGTTCATTCTTTTGTGCCCAGACGCAAAGTGCCTTCCAAATATAAGCCGACCATTTTCGAGCTCGAAACTTAGTCCACGAAGAAGTCGGCTTTTGAACAAACATCAAGCCGAGGCTTTCAACATTTGGATGTATAAAAATCCATTCACTTTGTTTGAAACTCTGTTAATTTTAACAGTTGGCTATCGCTGATTGCGGTGGAATTGAAGCCTTGATTGAAATCTTACAGGAAACCGAGAAGACAGAGGTAAGAACAGTTATCGGATACTCGTCAGTACTTTTTTCAACAACCATGTATTTAACTTCTTCTCTTCTCTCTTTTCCTTCTAGTACAGAGAAGCAATTTTGGGCGTTTTATGCAATTTATCGTCTGTTGAGGTGAGATAGTGTGCTTTATTTATATGTTTGTCCTTGTTATCTGCCTGTGAATTAAGAAAGGGAGATTCTGTGGCCCTTGGGCTCTGAATTGAGCGGTCACACGGAATTCCTCTGAGACAAGTTTCCCGTCTTGTAATAGAAATTTGTAAAATGCTGTGGGTAATCTGCGATGGACTAGCATCCCATCCAGGGGGGTAGGGAGTGGTAGATGCTACAGAGACTGTTGTTAAGGCACGGAAGATGTGGGCCTCTGCAAAAAAGAAAGTCTGAAAGATCTGCGGATGACCTGTGTCCAGATATATATTCTACGTTAACCGAGTCCTCTTTTATGTTAACTTTTTCTCTCAACAGTGACCGATTTTTTTCGTCTTAGTCTCTCTCCGGCTCTCATCAGTGGCAGATATTTTTTTTTCGTGAACCTGAAGTAAACGGTCGCCTAGTAATATACGTTTCTCAAAGCTGACCGCGTAGTGCAGGTCTGTTAATTTTGTGCGCGTTCTTTTTCAGTCGCTTCGTTTAAGAATTCTTCTCGTATGTCTCCACATCATTGTCATTATTATCATCATACCTTACTCCGAGTGGACAGCTGTAGCGGCTCGAGGCCAGCCGCCATTCAGGACCGAACCCTGGGCAGCGGTACTCGTCCATGCCACCAGACTCGTGCGCAACCTGTCTTCAGCCGGTACCATGGCCCGGCAGGAGCTCAGGGACGAGAAAGACTTGGTCGACTGTCTGGTGTGGATTACTAGAGTTGGTGTCAAGAACGAGCATTACGACAACAGGGTAAGCTGAATGATTGAAAAGCTTCACTTAAGCAGCCTATCGATTGCAGACAGCTCGTTTGTCTCAAATACATGTATAACCCTATCAGGAGTCCAACTAGAGTTGTATCTATATCAAGCCTATTTTCTCTGTCACCCAATTATAAATAGCCGAATCGTGAGTGTACCTAACAGTTAAGTTTTGTTACCTCTTTTTTTTTTTTGGCATACTGCCGTATTATTTTTGGAGGAAAAATAAAAAAGAAGCCTTCTTTTAAAAATCGTATTTGAATTTTACTTAAACAATTAGATTATTCGATCTCAATTTCTATGCGTGATAGTTGACGCGCCCTCGTCAATTATCACTCGATAAAAACCTCGAGCTCATAATCTAATTTCTTATTAGTATAAATCTACTTGCGTTCTATTACGAATGCCGCTCTCTGATTGGCTAAGCTACTCACTATCTATTCTGTGATGGATAGTGAGCCGTAGCGTAGCAGTGTGCCCTTGTTAACAAAATGACGGCCGCTTCTTGGCGTTTTCGAAGTGTATGTGAAGAGGATTTAGATGAAGTTTTGAACGACTAGTAGATTTATACTTATACAATTAGATTATTCGCTCTCGATTTCTTTGCGTAATCGTCAACTGTCACGCTATAGAAATCTCGAGCTCATAATCTAATTGTTAAATAGAAAACTCGTGAAGATTTGAGAGAGCTCGAAAAAGCTGTGGGAAATCTCGCCTACCGGCTCGTATTGCCACAACATTTCTCGTTCTCCCAAACGTCCACTGGTGTTCCTAATATATCGATAGAAAGAGGGAAAATTTACTCCCCTAATAGCGCGTGCTCTCAGTGGCTACTTCGAGGTCGCATGACGTCTAACAGTGAAACACTATCCCGCTGAAGTCCTTGAGCCGGCAACATTGTAAAATCTATGGCATCAGAGAGAAACAGTGCGCTGCTATCGCGAATTATGACCGAAGTTGCGACCGCCGTATTCACATTGGGTCTTCTAATGGCTTTGCTGTTCAGGGGAACAAATCACTTTGAAAAACACCTAGTTTTCTTCCAGAGAATTTCTCTGTTTCCTGAGACAGAACCGATGGAAACATTGAGATTCCAGGGAATGAAAACTGTTAACTGAGCACTGAAGGAAGAATCATAAATTGTTAAATATTTTTCTTTCACCTTTTTCTTTCCCCAGTGTCTTGAACATTGTGTGTGCACGTTAAGAAACCTGTCATACCGGCTTGAAAGCGAGATTGACAGGGACCGTTATGACGACGCTGATGTGGATGTGGATCCAGCAGCTGTCAAGGAACAACAGAGCCAGGGCTGTTTCGCAGGGTGCGGTGGCAGGAAGAAGAAAAAGGTCCCTAACGATAAACGGCCCATGGACCGGCTGAAGGGCCCTCCTCAAGGAGTGGAACTACTTTGGCAAGCGCAGACAGTTCAACAGTATTATGTGCTTTTACGTAAAGCCAAGAACACTGAAACGTTAGAGGGATCGGCCGGGGCTTTGCACAACTTGACGGCTTGCTCGTGGAAGGTGCGTAGTTTTGATGTATTCAGCTAAGATACAGTGTATCTAATACCTAACGGGGGGGTAACCCAAGAGTTACGTAACAATTTCACAGTCGAAGTTGTCGACATTTTAAACTGCTGACTTGTGTGACTTCTTGTTGCTCATAAACAATACCTGAAGACGAGTAGCAAAGCTTATTTAGGACTGATTGAGTTACGTTTTATGTAGATTGTCATCGTGAAAATATACAGAAGGAGAGCACTCCAACAATTTACTTCAGGCTATCGGACGCGGGTAACGAGGAAAGGGGGGGGGGGGGGGGAATAAAGAGAGCTGATCTTCGCTGACTGCCTCATTGCCTTGTTTGTATTTTAGATAGGAGTGTCTTCCCTCTCTAAAAGCTATATTGGTCTCTTCCTCGCCAAAGAACGGTGTGATTTATGAGCTGCTTTAGTCTAGCAATGGGTCGTAGATGTGGCCATTTTGGTATCGCAGATACAGGTTTTCCCACTCCTTCATTTCTACTCTTCGCACTGAAATAAAGTAAATAACTCAATTCCTTAAAAGCTTATATGTTGACATAGTCATCAAGCCGGATAGTATCTTCATAGTACACAGATCTTCGCGTTTTCCTGTGGCAATCGACAGGAAAATTACGGTCGGTATTTACAAGGGTCGGTATCTGGAGGCAGCGTAGCCGAGTGGTTAGTGCGTCGGACTCGCAATCCAGCGGTCCCGGGTTCGAGTCCCGCTCTGATCACTACCTGGATTGCTTTCACGGTAACCCCGAGTTCAAATCCTCGACCACGCTTGTAAATAGCCAGCTGGTTTGCCTCAGGGCAGTGGGGATTCTTAACAATGTTATGTCCAATCTGAATCATTTGTTTAGGTTATTTACTTGGTCCCACTAGCTTTTGTGCTACAAACACATCCGAGGGTAAATAAAGGTTATTATTACCGTCATAATATTAATAATCTTATGGTACTGCCACTGTCTTTATTTACCGACAGTGGGCGATCAAGATCCGTGGAGACACAAGAAAAGCACAAGCGATACCTCAGATAGTTGAACTTTTAAGAATCGATTACGATCCAACAATCCGCGCGGCCGCCATTGCTCTTCGCAACTTGTGTGTCGACCCGGAAAACAGAAGAAGTGTTGGTAAGCATTTTCTTTCACATTATACTGCATATGTAATCTGTTTAGACCTGAAAACGATAAATATGATTATACACTGTGGTCACCATCTGTCTTCTCATTGGCTAAAAGCCTACGGTTAATTCTGGGAAACAGCGCAAGCTACAGATTATTCACTAATCTGCTAGCAGATTAGTGAATAATCCGTAGGTTGCGTGCGCAATGCATGATTTCCAAGAGCAATGTCAAGTTCACGGACAGCGAAGTAAGAACATGGCTTGTCGAAAATAAACTGTGTTCGGTGCGATAATGCGTTTGTCGTTATTTTCTTTAAAACAATGTGTAATAAAACAATTATTAGATTCGGTTTTTGTGACATCCGAAATAATCAAGGTCTCGGTTAGCGTTATCAGCCTCAGCTGAAAACACTTACCTCGACCTTTATTATTCCGGATATCACAAAAACCTCATTCAATAATTGTCTATAAAGGAATGAATTGAGGAAGCCTTAAAAAATAGTCTTCCTTGCTCCGTGCAAATCGTGTTACAAGTTTACCAGCTTTAAAGACGGAGGTAGGGAGGTGTGATGGCGGTTCGGGTTCGAGGGCCATTGTGTTGTGTATTCGGGTAACCTCTAGGTTTGTTACGGCTTCTCAGCTGTGAAAAGTTTAATGCGACCCACAACAGTAAGGAAATACTGTGTGGCACAAAATTCTTGGTTGTTGTAATTTTCACTTTCACGATCCGTAGAAAATGCTTACGCAAAAAATAACAATAATAATGAAACGAAAAAAAAAAATGTACTCCACACTGAAACCAAAGGCGCTTTCCATTCCGGTTTAAATTTCCAAAATTTCCGAAATTTCCAGTGGCCAAAGGGACAGCACTTTCCGGATTTTTCGGAAAAGAGGACAATTTCGCGAGTTTTGCCCAAAATTTTTGACACGAATTTTCGTTCCATTTAATTTTCCTGTCGCAATATTCGGTTGAGGAGTTCGCATTTCGAAAATTTAACAACTTTCCGGAAACTTTTCCAGAGAATGGCCGTAACTTTTCCCCTGGTTTCAAAAGTTCCGTTATTTTTAGTCAAATGGAAAGCGGTCGACGAATACTGTACCAAAACGACAGTAAGACGTCGGATAATTTTCACAGCTCTTTAAACATGCACACACTTGTGTTTCTCAGGCGAAAAAGCCATAACACACCTGGTGTTCAGACTCCCAACCGGAAACGAGGAGGAGAGATTGGTGCCGGATCCAACTGTAGCTTCGCTTCTGTGTGCCATTTTCCAGCTCACGAACAAGAGTGACAAGAACTGCAAGTGAGTATTTGTTTGTTTGTTTTTGTTTGCTTTTTTGTTTGTTTGTGCTGCAGATTAGTGTGGTTAGAGTGATTTTCAATCGAGAGTTGTAAAACCAAAACCAAGGCAGTTACGTTGTCCAATCGCAGCCAGCATGAACAAGGCATGCAATGAACTAATGAGGGCTCGAAGCAGATTCAAGTAGCCGAGCAAAGCGCGGGAAAACACACACGTGATCAAGTCGCGTCGGTTTGGTTATTCATCTGATTGGTTGAATAGATAGCGAGTGTCCTTTATTAACCAATCACTTTTGTAATTTTTTCTCGGAAAAATTAGCGTGTACAATAGCTACTCTTAAATTCGAGAACAAATAACATATATGTATGTGTATGTATAGTGAAATAAAGCCAACTGAAAACGATTTTGGATTAGTTTCGACACTCGGTTGAAAATCACGCTCTACTGCTGTCTTCACAGTTTTGATTTCATTTGCCAATGACTACAAGCTTGTTTGTGTTTCACATTGTTTCATTTGGAGAGCAACAGTTTTTGGATGTTCTTTGACGAGTGTTGCGCTTGTTGTTCTCATACTATGGTCAGGTGATGTTGAATGTAGAAGTTGTTGTGAGTTTTGTTTCTAATCAGAGACCTTTGGTTGTAAGTTTACGACTTGAGGGCTTGCTTTTTGTTATTTCTTGTGGTTGTTTTTGGCGTCTTTGGAGATTACAGTTGACAACTGCCGGGAGCGTACGTACATTGTGCTAGCATTGCAATATTGTGTTCCCACTAATAATATTTACAAAGCAAAGTTAATTTCTGTTATGCCTCGTTCTTGGTATACACACTCGCCTATAGGCTCGTGTATGCCGAGAAAATACAAGTGACAAGTGTGATATTCCATGGTATACCACGAGAGAGCGTTACATAACTAATATATGGATGATCATCTCTGTTACAGATATCTGCGTAAGACCAAAGGTGTTCAGAAGATAGTGAAGATAGCGACAGATCAGAACAAACAATACTCGCCTCGAGTCATAAAAATAGCTAACCAGGTAAGCAATGTCAATCATTGGATCAAGCTCGGTATCTAACACACTGTCTGATTACGGGACGCTATCCTCTTCAGTTGGGCACTGACACAGACCGTAAACAAGGCTTACGAATTCATTTCTGATAAAGGAATTCAGTGGGTTTTGATGTCACCCGTCTCAGTTTTTTAAGAACGTGGGCTACGCTAGCACTGTTTCCTGTGGCGTCTTATGCCATTACCTCATGCAGTCAAATACTCAATGAAAATAGAGGTTTAACATGGAAAATGATTGTCCTCTAATATCCAGCGAGAGTGTAATCTGTGCTATATTTATTTAAGCAATACAGGACTTTTTTCCGTTTTCCTCATCTTTACACGAGGAGGTTAGGAGAATTCGAGACATTTGTGTAAACCTGAGACGCAGTCTAGTGTTCGCATAACACGGGAAAAAAAGTCTCCTGTTGCTCTTATAATTGTTTTTTTCTTGTCACAACCGTTTTTACAATAACCGCAGAAATCTCGCGCGCTCATTGGCTTATTTTTATTGTCAATAAGTGACAGACACATGGATTTATAATTTATACGTTAATTTATTAAAAAAACAAGTTTACGTCAATTTTTCACGTGACTGTCCTGTCACTGACAATGAAAGTTGTCATAACATTGTCAAAGTAATCTGTGGATCACAGCGCAGCTACTTTGACAATGTTATGACGAAATTCATGATCAATAAGAGGACTGACGTATGAAAAACTGATATCAATTTGTTAAGTTTATATTTAGCTCTTATTAACAGAGCAGGAGGTCTGTATGGGAGAATCTCCTAAACTCGGTTAACAAGATGTTAATAAGAACAACTTAATTCGTTTAATGTAACTGGTTTGTATTAGCTGACATTTTGCTCGCGAACGGCGATGAGCTGAAATTAATTCTGCCAAAGTTTGGTCGTCCTCTTTACTTTTTTTTTGTCATCAGACTTTTTGGTACTTCCATAAATAAATATTTTGAGAAGAAAATAGTCAATATTTTTGTATTCTAGTTTGCAACTTTTTCACAGCAAAACATTGCCGATCTAGATGCCGGTCTAGATCGGAAAATTTAGACCGCTTTCAATATCGATTTCAGCCAATACAATTCGTGAATTCGGTAGTTCCCAGTCCTTGTGAGACACAGCCATATAATAAACTCTCATCTAGACAAACCTATCGACCAATGAGAGCGCCCGCACACTGTCTTAAATGTTTTATAAAAAAATATGACAAGAGGCAACCAGCTTGATATTCCAGTTATCTTTTTGTTACAGGTCTTGAACAACCTCTGGAACCATAGTCAACTACAGCAACAAATAAAGAACAAGGGATGGCTGCCCGATCCTAACAGAAATACCGAACTAGCTCGAGCGCCGATGGATTACGAAGCTACTTCTCTCCCTCGAACACCCGACGAACGGAACCGAAGAGATCCGAGCAATAGCCGGTTGTAATTGGAGAGCGACGACGATCAGTGGCGAAGCGGAAGTCGTCGTCGGGATAACTGGGGAAACGTCAATGGCGAGCCATCAGGGGGAACTGACATCTCTTCGGAATCAGATAGGCAGCGCAGCTGGGGTGAAAACTTGAATCAGATCCCCCCTCCGTACACATCAGATGATAACTATTCCAGGGGGAGTCGCTCACGAGATGACCTCCCCATGGAGGTGATGCCTACTTCGTCACGACCGTCAGCCGCGAATTCAGCGCGAGACGAGAACGACAATCCGAGTGACAGGACGTTCAGGTTAAAAGACAATGGGGGAGGGGGTGTGAAGAATGAGGACCTTTGGGTGTAATACAGAGTGGGGAGGGTGCGTTACTGACACAGGAATCAAGTTATGAACGCAAAAAGCTTATTTTTAAAACCTATCGCTTCTATTCATGAACAGCCTGGCGATTTGACCGTGTAAATGCCGTTTTGCTTCTCATTACAAAATGGAAATTTTCTAAAATAATAGGCAGGAAGGTGGATGTAAAATGCTTATGAGTAGTCCCTTCAGACGCTATTCAGTTGTCAGACCTCAGACAACAAATTATAATAACCTCTGTTTATTTGTTAACTATTTACATTGGATTTATCGCACGTGACATTTCACGTTTGAACTTATTATTGCACTGCAAAGCGATCAGTTCCTGGTCATTTTTTGAAATCTTTTTTGTAGAATTTATTTCGATTCTTTTCGAAATGATACCGGCTTCATCAACTCGTTTCTAATTTCTGTAACTTCGCAATTAACTTAGAGTATCTTGCCTTCTGTGACTTTTCTCTGAGGTCCAGAGTTTAGAATTGGCGCGACATCAAGAAATTGTCTTAGGATTAGACTAATCGTCACCCCAGCAAACACAAACTCCGAGAACGAAAGCAAATAATTCAGAACAAGAAAAGTAGATTGGATGTGCAATGTGGTCTCTACTTCATACGAATGAGATTGGAACTTGAAAAGTGTTCGACGTTTGATGTACAAGCCAAGTGATATATTAATGCTTTTCTTGCGGGTCTTGTTTTCATTCCAGTGAAGTATTTTTGGATTAGGCAAGTTGAACTTGTGTGCCCTGTAGCTAGCATTTTACAAAGTGAAGCTTTTATATATATTTGTTAGTGTAGCATATTGTATGACACACCGTTCTTAAACAAAGAGAGTTCTTTGTACAGAGCCAAATACAGCAAAGAAATTTGAAAGTACCCCCTGTAAGCTCTTTGCATATATTTTAGATAGAAAATGGCTGCATTATTTCGACCAGTCTTATTGCTGGGGTGTTTTATGGCATTGATAATATTTCTGATTGTATATTGTGGTTTGTAGAACATTTTATTCTCACTAAATCGTCTGTTAATATTTACAATGGTTTTTATAAATACTCCTTTCTTAGATCTTAGACCCAGGTCTCCCACTGCCAAGGGGAGACAGAGTGAGACTTGGGTACTAGATTAGTAATTCCTGGCTGCGGTCATTCCTGAGCAAGGCGGTTTAGTCTCACAGTGACTCTCTCCACTCAGGGCGCTCTGGGAATGCCCATCTTTGAATTGGATGAATTATCTTTTCTTATGTGTGCTTTACCCATATTTGTTTTCGGTCAGTAAGTCAACTTGGTGATATAAACTTGATATTCGACTAGTCGCTGAGTATTTCGTTTCAAGTCCGCAGGCGAGTTTAAGTGCACTTTTTTCTTATTCACACTGACATTATCCCAAGAGTACAAATTTGATTTCTGTTTTTTTTTTTTTTTGTTCCACCTACACAGACAATTGCATAGAGCAGGTTGAGTTCAGGTGCTGCACTTTCTATCCTGCAATAGAAAGTCTTCTATTCGCTCAATTTTACGTATTATGGTTGCAATCCGTCAATAATAGCACATGTCCTAGTTGCCCTAAGCCTCTCTATCAAAGCGAGGCCTGGTGCACAGCCATTCATATGAAAATGAGTTTAAGGTTACTTCAAACCGTCGCGGGTGTCCTCTAGAAAAAAATTCGTATGCGCTCTGTTTTGAAGGAAACCCCCACAAACTATATATCAATAGAAAGGTTATAAAATGTAAATTTCGATAAAATTATATCCTTTTTTGCCGACTGCTTTCCTAAGGCAGCAAAAGCCGTTAACGTCAAAACGACCGACTGAAATTCCGGCGAATTAATCGGGTATCAAATGCGATCGTTGATGCAAAATAACATTGCAGTGTTGATCACAAAGCATCAATCTCTCAAAGTGTGCCAGCATTTTCTTTCATTTCCATTGGTTGTCTTTTTATAGATCTGTCAAGTTCCACTATCGAAAAATTCGCGTAACGTGTTGCGTTAGAGACCGCCACGAGAAAAGTATTTGAAGTAAAAGAATTCGCCGACACGTTTTTGTTCGGTATCTATCAGTGAATGTTCTGGCCGAATTTCAGGGAAAACCGTCGATTCTACATACCCTATTAATTCATTTAAAGAGGAGAAATTTTCTCGAAAAACGAGTGCAAGTTTTCGCCTTCTAAAGATTTATAAACATGTCACGCCTTCGCAGAGGGATATGTCGACTCAAAATGCCGCCAGCCAATGAAATAACAGAACCCCTAGCGTTCACAGTAAGGAAAGTTGAGCAATAGTGTCACAGTCACGTTTTAGGCGCATACGTTTTAGGCCGGTGGTCAACAAAAAAAAAAGGGCAGAACGGAAAAAAGCGGTGTGCAACAAAACAAAAAGAAACTGAGGAGCACTTGCCGAAGCGTGATTACAAAACGGCACTTTTGACGGACATGAAATCTCAAATTGAAAGAATTTGATATAGGATCTCTGGATTAAGCCGTTTGCCGCGAAAAGGTCGCTGAGTAGTCCATGCCTTTTGGGGATTATGACACCTTGACGGTTTATTAACTTTTATTAAAAATCCTCTTTTTTCCAATAACTCGCGCGCGTTCTAATATTTTATTTTCCTTTTTTGGAAAATGTTACCTTGAATAATGGACTTTAATTTGGTTGGAAAAAAGAAAATTTGGAAAAAGTAGCACCGCGAAGGTTTGGAGTAACCTTAATTTGCATGTGAATGAAATCTCATTTTCATATGAAAGGATGGGCACCAGGTAGTTTGGAAATAACCTATTAGGGCTATATACTTCTGGTTTCTGGGTATTTCATGATCAATTACATCACTGAGCTCAGTGACTGCCACTTTCTCGGGCAAGAGGGAGCGCAGGGTTTGATGGTTAGGTAAACTACACCGAGGTTGTGAGTCCAGCTGGCTGATAACCACACGCACACCGTGTTATAATCAGGAGAGGTTACCAAGGGACGAGTTAGGGGTGGCCTCGGATAATTGTAGTCGTTTGACGGCTCGATGCATTTTTAAGCTTAAAAATAGCGTCACGTTCGTTTCGATGAATCTTGTGAGAAGTTTAGTTCGAAACTTTCGTGCATGGTTAGTCGCGGAAACGTAGCTTATGTACAGCCGCCCCTTCCCCGTAAAAAAATCGGGGAGAGAGACGTCGTTCAGACTTTCAGAGCCACGTTAAATTTTCGAAAATTTTAGGTGGTTCTGAGTCCACTCCACAGAATTTTTTTAAACTTTGCAAAAAGTTGCATCTTACCAAGCTTATCACAGTTTGATAATGATCATGAATGGAGGTCACCGAGCTCGATTTATCAGCACCTAAGGCTAAAATTAAGGGTGTTTTTAGCGGGTCATTTTGTTATTATGGTAACCAGGGATATAAAAAGGATGACCGCACCTTGTTTACCAATGACTGGGCATCTCTATGATACCGCTATAAGTATTGTAGCATCACTTGTTTAATTGGGGTAGTATTCATCCTTCAAAGTATAGCTGTTAGAGAAGTGCTGGAAACTGTTGCCAGCTCAATTACTTTCGTGACACTAAATTCAAATAAGTTTGGTGAGTCACGCAATATTTTGTCGGCGAAACCTGGAAACGAGTCTGCGTCACATTCCGCATATTTCCGCATTCATTTACACACGCTCAATTTACACCCTCGGTATTGCGCGTTGTGAATTCACTGGCGTTTTGGGTGATAAACAAACTAATTGAGAGTTCAGAAGATTGATCAGTACGTTATCAGAGATGTAAACTGCCGTATTCACGTGTGTTTTGTGAGAACTTAAGCTGTCATAAGGTGAGTTGAAGTTCCTGCTTCTCGCTCCATCTGTTGCGCATCGCTGAATTCACAAGTTTCGCGAGTTTTGATGACTGAAGCTCTTCAGTTCATTGTAAAGCCAGAACCTTTCTTTATCTCTAAAGCAACAAACCCTTTATGTTTAGTCATATTGTAAATTACAACTTAGCTGTTTAAAATTCCAGAAACAAGATCAACTGAAATCAGATAACAACTGAGAACAATCACTTTCATTTTTGACTAAATGAGCTGATCAGTTATCTGCATAGAATTACGCATCACTTTAGTGAATTCCTTTTGCAATGTGGTGGAATTTGAATTCTGTGTAATATTTGTGTGTTACGCTCTCTCAATTTCTCTCGAAGTGAAGTTCAGCGTTAGTGATTTTGACGGGTACGAACGTTGGGGTTTGTGGTATTTTTACGCACATTACATAATATTAGGATTGCCTGGAGGGCAAAGAAAGCTCATGCGATGGAACGTAATACAAATGCATCTGAGCATGGATAATCTGAGGGTGCGTGCCTTTGGGGTGAATGGATGAAGATCATTAATGCAAGATTACTCAAATCATGGTGCATCAAAGGAACTGATGAATCCATGATCTGACTGATCTTGGATCACTCCAGATCAGTTGGTCACTTGACGTGCTTTTCAAGAACACACTGATTTAGTCACTGGTAAATGCGTATATACGTTCTCAGAAATGGAAAGAAAATTAATTTACAAATAAAATTGTCAGATGAACAACGCTTTAACTCCTTATACGTGACCTTGTTTTGATCGAATATAAGACTAATTAAAGAATTGATCATGTTTTTTGCTGCGAGGTAGAAGAAGAGTTTCGAAAAAAATAAACAACCTCACTGTCATTTCGAATTAAAGTTTGAAAACACATATTTTTAGATCCATATCATAAAATCATGATTGTTGGTTTCCACTTGACTGCGTTTCTTGTAAATGAATATTTCATGCCTGAATGGCAAAAAAACATGCGAGAGACTGCTCTCAAAATAGTTGAAGCAATGTGTAATGGTGAAACATATATGTACATGTAAGTTCCGGTCTTCATCGTATAATCATCAAGTTACCAGGGTGGTTATGTCGCACATTCCAATGCGACACAGTTTTGCGGCACAAGTTGAAAATTGCTGTGTGTTTCACTGAAAAATTTCACTAATTGAAATCCTGATGTGAACTTGTATTTTTTGGCCATTCTTGCACAACTAAAATTCTGAAGTTTAATTTTATTGTTTTAAAAGTCAATTGTGATGCAACGAGTTCAGGCTTACTTTTTTTTTTTGCCCGGAGCCAAGGTCAGTTGCCAAGGTTATTTCAAAATATTTACTTTACGCTTGGTTTAGCTTTGGTTTCAATTCATTAAACAATAGTAATCACTAAAGGCCTGTCCAATCAGGAAATGTTCAGTGATCAAACATTTTACCATTTGGCCACCTTGTTTGGTGCTGTTTGATTGTGTTTGATCGTGTTTGGTCGTGTTTGATACAATTTGAAGGCCATCAAACATTCGATCAAACAACTTAAAACATTTCTTTTTTTCTTGTGTTTGATGGACGATGTTTTGTTCATTTGGAGAGCCATATCAAACATTGTTTGGTGCACGCATACATACTACGCTTGCTCAGCGGCCTGTATCCATAGTTTGATCTGTGTTTGATCAAACATGTTTTAACTGTTTGGCCACTCACTTCAACATCAGCATGTTTGGTCACCAAACAATGTTTGCTGATGTTTGGTCGCAAAACATTTGCTGTTTGGACAGGCCTTAACATAAAATGAATGGAGTCGAAATCATTTTGTTTATTGATGAAATTTGCATAGTCAAATTATATCTATGCAAGCTTGTTACTGATTCATAAGTGTTAAAACTAAAGAACTTGGTATCCTCTGGAATATCAAGGCTTTCTTCAATGTTGGTTAAGGGAGTCTCATGCCAACGTACATGTATAGCTTCTTCGTAACTAAGAGGCATCTTGGTACTTACAGTTTATTAACTTTTTATCAGATCGACTACTCTAACTTCTGATACAAGTATTGGATCGGCCACTCTTCTGATACAGAAATCCACTTTTTTGGTTAAAAACAAAATACAGTGTAGAATCGAACTCAATGCAATGGATTGCATTGGATTGTGTTCGATTGTGCTTGGTGAGTAAATTTGCTTGAACAAAGATTATGTTACTTGGTCTCAAAAACACAAAAAGCAAGTTGTACTGAAGTAACTTGGGCCTTGAAAAACGTGTTATTGATTTTCAAATTTCCATACTGTTAAAATTTCATTTTCTTTTATAATTGTATTGCTTTATAGCTTGCACATTTTTATTTTCCAGTACCTATATAAATGCAAACCATCCACTAGCTAGTTAGCTCAAAGGAAAAAAAGAAGCTCGAAGGAAAAAAAAAAGAGTCCCACAACATTCGAACCACCAACCTCAACCCACCAAGTTCTGATCCTCTGGCATAAACCTTACCAACTTGCTAATGTGACACTTATGAATTATTTAAGAAGTAAAACATTGTATGAATTCATTACAGTTAGTTATAAATTGCTGGTTGATTGGAGACCCACAGCATGGTAAAATATTTTGTACAGTGAACTTACAGCGAGCAATTGTGGATTCAAATGGCAATTTTTTTTTGCAAGAAATCACTCAGCGTGCGTAGCTTGTTTTACTGGCCATGTTATCTACATGTACATGTAATCATGGATATTTTTTCAATGCTGAACGGGTTTTCAATTCTTTCACACTCTCCCCTGAGGTCAGATCCCTGCTGCAGATCGCTTAGCATGTACATGTAGTCATAAAAGTCATCTGACAAAATGCATGGTTTGCAGCTCTAAAACCTTTAATTAGTGATTCGCCATTTTGGTCAGTTTGGGACCTGCCTAGCTTTGTGTGATCTAGTAATTTGATCCTCTGATCAATTGAAGTATTTTTTTAGTGCAATGAAGGAATGAAGATATTTATAATAACTGAAGTCCTACTGTAAGGACAGAACCATCGATATCAGAATAGCCTTTGACTTGTTAGGGAGACGTAAAATAAAATGACACTGCATTTTGTCTTATGTGATAGAAATTAAGTTCATTATTGATACGCTGTAGATCCTTAACTCTGAAGTATTGTATGAATGTAGATAACACATTCAGTTTTTTGTTGCAACTTATTTCTTTTAATTATCACTAGTATATGTAACAATCAAAATAGCTCAAGTGTTCTACCTAAATAAGCTTAATGATTAATAATTTGCAAACGAATGATGTAAAATATGTAAATGTAAGTCAATTTTATTTGTAGTGGTCATGCACTTAGCTATACAAGCACTAAGCTTAGCTAGTTTACAGGCATGCCACTGAGACAAGAAAGGCACTGAAATGGAGGAAAGAAATGATAGTTGCAAAATTTGTCACGAACTTACAAACTTCTCAAAATTTTTTTGATTCCAATTCAAATATCATGAGTTGGCTTGAAAGCCATTTTGATTTGCTATCAAAACGAGGAGTTCAGCCAATTATTTATATCAAAGGTGGCCACATGCAGTCCTTAACTGCCTATTTTTTTCTGAAGTGCAGTTAATAAGTTTATGAATTCATATTTGTGCAAGTACATGTAAGAGGTAATCATTAAGTGCCTATTGGGTGATTCCAGAACATATACACATTGTACCCCACCACGGGCAACATCTTGGAATTCTGAGAGGTGGGAGAGGTTTGTTGGACTGGAATTCTGAAGGCATTGGGAGGGGGGGGGGGGGGGGAGTGGGGGGTATGCAGCTTGGAATTCCAAGTGATGGGGGGTTTGAGCTCTGAATATCCAGAAGGGAAAGATGGCAAAATCTTTGCTTGAAATCGCTGATCTGTTAACTTTTCTAGTTTGTAAATCAAGCACAAATCAATCACGAAAGCAGGATAACAATCGATCTGGTAGGTGTTAACGTCCATGCGAATTAGTGAGTGGATAGGTTGTCACTCTGTGCAGCAAGCTCAATATCAAAGAGGCCTTAAAGTTGCTGAATTAGTTGATAGATGAATAAAATATAAAACAAGTCTGTGTTCCTTTTGGATGTAAAATCTTGTAGCATGCGAAAACTTGCACCAGTCTCCCATTACCGATGGAACCACTGATAGATTTGTAGGCTGCATCACTAGTGGTCCTGAAGCAGTTACTCATTGAACAAAATTTTCAATATGGCGGGTGACAGCCAGCACATAGTGAACTTTACTTTTGTCATCCGCTGGTATCAATGATTTACTTTCCTGAAAATATGAAGCTAATGAACAGAAAACAAAACTTTTATTTGGTGGTAAGCAACTTCAAGATAACACTTAGATGAGAAATCTACGGTGAACTGTATTAAACATTGACAAACTTGAGTTGCTTTTTGCTTGACCGAAAATTTTGAGCAGAATTTTCTTTTCTTTGCCTTGGGGAGTCCCAGGGCCCCCTCTGCTGAGAATTAGGGACCCTGTAAGAACATTAAGGGGACAAAGAATCTAATTTTTGCTGTGCTGTGGTGTATCAGCTGTTTCCTTCGTCAGCAAAAACCATGCAGCACGAATAACCTGAGCCCGTACTCCAAATGGTCTGTTACATGAAGTACTGTCATGAGCCAATATGGTGGACGAGGTTGTTTACGATTATACACCAGTCTTTGCTACGTACGTGGGACCAATGAAAGTAAAGGCAATAAGATCAAAGACTTTGAATCTTCTGATATCATGTTTTTTATTCATTCGCACAAGCAAACTACCTAGGTGTTAAGTTGACCGTAAAAACTACTTAACTGTAGACGTTCTAAAGTCCATTTCTCATAGCTAATGCCCCTGCGCCCTAACGGGCACACCTTCTTAGCTCTAACAATGGGCCATTACAGTTTTTCTTGTGGGAATCCCGCAAGGCCACAGCCTAATGAGAACACTGCGTTAGCAGTTTTAGGCAGTCAAACAGGAATTCCAAAGGGTCTGGAAATCCGGAGTGGAAGAGGGGTTAATGATTTTGGAATTCAGATTGCATAGGGGGTAGAGCATTTTGGAATTTCTGAAGGCAAGGGGGGGTTGGAATGTTGATGCCACCCATGGTAGGGTATGGATATTTTCTGGAATCACCCATTTATTTATTTTTTTTTTTTCAAGCTTTAAACAGCTGTTCACTTTACTACTTTCACGCTGCAGCGTACAATAGTGTGACAGGGATGGCCTAAAAGACCTTTTGATTTATCAGCTTGCTGATTATGTGTCAATGTGCCCTTATTAAGGATTTTTTGTTTTTAATCATGTAGTACTACATATAAAAGTAAAATAAACCTGGGATCCATATTATTTGTGATTTTTAATGCATTACAAAGCAAACTTAACCCACAAGCAAGATCTTCATGACTAAAAGTTATGTCAGTTTGGTGCTCATCAGTCATGCAGTTGTTATCTCAAAGTACTCACCAGTGACCACATGAAGTGTTGAGCCTCCATTCATTTAATATAAATGGCATCCAATGCGTGCAGAAGCGATGACGTGTACGTGGTATTTGTAAAATTGTTCTAAAAAAATTCCAGCATAAACAGACAGGCTGATGGTTACACTTAATTAAAAGTAAAAGTAAGGTACAACCTGTGTGGGAAGTAGCTGTATTATACACTGTAAGTAGCTTTGCATACTGGTTGGGTTTTGAGAGTCAAGGCGATTGCTCGCATCGCAAGCTTACTTGTTCCCTTTGTTCAATTGTTCCTCCTTGAACTGAATAATGCAATTCACCTTTCTTCCTTTTGTTTACTTTTCAAAATGACCGGCAGTGAGACTTAAATATTTTTAGGAAATAAAACAATGTAAAAGAATATGGTGATAGATGTCCCCAAGAGAAATCCAGTGGCAGATCCAGACTTTCACCAATACAGTTTATTTCAGTTCACAGATAAGTTTAGCTCAGATATTTCAGTGCTCATACACTGCTCTGACAGTGCTCATTCAGTTGAATTCATCTCAAGACAGCAAAAAGTCTGGGCTAAACAGCACTCACCAATACACAAATTTAATGTTGACCCTTGACCTATCACATGTGTAACTTGCTTGTAGATCTTAAGTTGTATGTATAGATGATGTTTTCGTATTATCAGTTTGCCGGTGAGCGCAAATTTATCCAATATTGCATAAAGTATAATCCACAGAAAAATCTTCTTTTAAACGCTGAAATTAAAGACACTCCGCAGATCCTACAAACTACAAAAGACAGCCGCAAAGGATAAACTTGAAAACAACCTACAGTATTTTCATTGTTCCTCTCTGAAATCAACACCTTATCTTGAAATAAGAGACATTTGGCAACCCTCATTACCTCACCAGAAATTAATTTACCACTGGCAAAACCATTATCTATTGTTTAATCACAACCACTCTTCCATTGAGAGAAAATTTAAAATACCACATTACATGTCAATGTGGTATTTTAATTTTTTAAATTGTAAAACTTTACACAAAACTAAAACCTGCAAATGAATTGTAACTTGAATTCATTATCACTACTGTCAACCTTCTGTTTTATTACAAAAATAACCTGTTTTCCATTGTGAATGTTTTTCAGCTGAAAATCCTGAGGTTAAATCACATCTTCCAGACTCTTCTAGTTGTTTTTCATAGACCAAACCTAATTTGTGCTCTTATCATACATGACAGTTATAAGCTGTTTTCATTACAGCAAAAGGATTAGTTCTTCAGCAAATTACTTTTTTTAAAGTTGAAAGATACATTGCTTTGCCTCCAGGTAAAATGTAAACAATAGCATAAACCAGAACTTCCCTCTTACACGACTTGAGTATTCTTTGGCTTTCATGTAAATGTTGTGTAACCCAACTGCCGCTTTGTATTGCATTAAAGAGACCACAATCTAAGCTACATTAACCAGTTCTGATAAAGACAAAACCCTCAGCTAGCTCACCTTTTCGTAACACTATGCTCCATTGCTGGTTGTAGCGAAAACTAAGACCCCCGAAAACTAAGACCTAAGACCTAAGACCCGAAAACTAAGACCCGAAAACGAAGACCCGGAAACTAAGACCCCCTTATTAAATTTTTATTAATTTTTGCCCTTTGTTTATCTTTGTGATCTATGATCACGGTGTTCACTTTTGTTTGATTATTGTTTCCTTCGTCTTTGAGTGGGATTTATTACAAGTTTTGCCACGGAAACTAGCTAGCATGGCGGCTATTGTTTTATCGTTTATGACCCGTTTTAGATTGTCCGAATCCTGGTAAATATAAAGATCAGATCGATTGTACAGACTTAACAATTAGCTCTCTGATTTTCCCGACAGAAGAATGTCACACCCCACCTAGCAACAGTCTGACAGTTCGCCTCGCGACATGTGCCCCCTGCTGTCCTTATTCTAGCTAGAACAATGAAAATCCACCAATTAGAGTGTGCCGTTGTGAACTTTTGACCTGGCGAAGGAAACGATAATCAAACAAAAGTGAACACAGTGATCATAGATCACAAAGATAAACAAAGGGCAAAAATTAATAAAATAAGGGGGTCTTCATTTTCGGGTCTTGGTTTTCGGGTCTTAGGTCTTAGGTCTTAGTTTTCGGGGGTCTTAGTTCCCACTCAAAGACGAAGAAAATGATAATCAAACAAAAGTGAACACCGTGATCATAGATCACAAAGATAAACAAAGGGCAAAAATTAATAAAATAAGGGGGTCTTAGTTTTCAGGTCTTAGTTTTCGGGTCTTTGTTTTTGGGTCTTTGTTTTCGGGTCTTAGGTCTTAGGTCTTAGTTTTCGGGGGTCTTAGTTTTCGCTACAACCCTCCATTGCTTTCTGCTATCTTAGCTGCTTTCACTGCGAACTTCTTCAATGCTCTTCTTCAATTCTAGTTCAATTTCACCACTATTTCAGCCCACAGATATGTGTAGTTCAGCCCTAAACAACACTCACCAATATATAAATTTAATGTAGACCCTTGACCTATCGCATGTGCAACACACATAAGTTTAGTTCAGATATCTTAGTGCTCATACAATGCTCACACAGTGCTTATTTACTACCTCCTGAAGTGTATTTCCCTTCCACAGAGGGGTGAATCGTGCACGACATAAGTGCAAATGTGCAGTGCTCATCCAAAGAAATGTCGTGTGCCAGCATAAACCGATGACATCTCGTCATCGCTTATAAATTGCTCAGATTTTTCTAATTCTCACAAATGAAAAAGATTACATGAAAAGCATGAAAGAACATACATGATGTCAATAATTCAGATAAAGGAACTGAACAATTGAATTGTGAATGCACAGCCACTGCTGTAATCTTTGATTTGATGAAATGACCTTATGAATTACTTCATTGTGATGCCATACTAACATTAACTTACAATTTTTTGATGTAATCTCACTTGTAGTCAGTTGCAGGGATTCGTGGTCACCTGTGAGTTAACGTTTAGACCATAAATTATCCTCATGCAGTCATGATGTCTGATCATAATTATTTAGTCAAATTATTTCACAAATTTGGTTGAACAATGTCCCATGACTAATTTTTACTTCCAGATCAAGAATTATTGGACTGTTATTTTCATAAGCAATGCACACGCACTTTTAAAAGACAGGGTAAAAGTATGGAAGTTTTAAGTAGCACAGTTTTGTTACAAACTTAATATTCATATAATTTTTCATCTTTCAGTGACGGTGCATTTTGCAAAAGAAATGTCACAGTCTGCAGTTAATGCCAGCTTAACTAAGAGCAAGATAATTTTACGAAAATAGAACAATAAATACTGTGACTGCATGTATTTCAAGAAACAGAAAATTAAACGTGTACTGTGTTTCTATAGAGTTATGTATGCATTGTAGAAACATGAGTAGAAGTTTGGGAAAACAAGAAAATGTTGTGGGAACAGTCGAGCCAACAGGTGCTTATTTCCACAGTTTTTTCAAGTTCTTGCGAACTTCCACAAGTGTTTCTATTAAGCAATTAGATTATTCGCTCTCAATTTCTATTGCTTGATAGTTGACCACTGGTGCAGCCCGAGTGAACTATCACACAGAAATCCAGAGCAAATAATCTAATTGTTTTAGTACAAATCTACTATTCGTTCAAAACTTTATCAAAATCCTTTTCAAAAGCACTTCAAAAAAGCAAAGAAGCGGCGGCCATTTTGTTAACAAGCGCACACTGCCAGGCTACTCACTATCCACAATAGATAGTGAGTAGCCAATCAGAGAATGGCATTCATGATAGAGCGCTAGTAGATTTATACTAAAACTCTGTAGAAACATTGCGAATATGTAATTGTTTTCTATTTGTTTTCAGAAAATTCCACAATGAAAAAAAGAAAATAACTTGACATACTATGATTCTGTTGGCTGATGTGCCATCATTATGTTGACAGCTTGTGCTAGTTCTGTGTTTCTATCTATGTGTAGTTTTATAGTTCACCACTAGATTTTCTCCGATTCTTATTCTGATTCTTAGTCCAGTCATGGCTCACATTATGAGGCTGATGTTAATTAAATTGAAGAGGGGCCATTAGCACTAATGTTTACATGTACATGTATGACTTTAAAAAGTAAACTGACTGTTGTTATTCACTCCAAGGGAATATAAGTACAATATTAAGTGACTTGGTTACTTTTGTTGTTTCTGTAGTCATTGAGTTTTGTTTGTTTGTACTTTGTTTGTAGGGAAGTCTCTAAGTGCTCCAGTTTGTCACAATGTCAGCAGCGGAAAATAATGGGGGACGCAGTTCAAACCAAGAATCCCAATCCCAGATCCAAGGTATTTATTAGGTATTTTGTTGAACCATAGATAATTTACATCTTGAACCCAGTGCAAGACAGTCAGCTGAACATCTTGATTACTTTTTTTAATACTAGATGATAATTATTAATATATAATAAAGGATGGTGCTTACTATTATCAGTGCACACTCATTCTGCACATCATACAAGTCATCATTACATGCCATGTGCATGTTTGGGTTGAAACCGACACAATTATTTTTAATCAACGTACTACGCTATCAAGCGTGTGACTATTGAAAGTAAAATTTTCCGACTGTGATCAAATCAAGGTTAATGAACTGGTACTGAAACCAGGAATACCAGAATAGCAGAATATCGCTAACCACTAACTGATGATGGCTTCCAACTGTAAACATGTCATGCAAAACAAGTGCAAGTGATGCAATTGTTTGACCTACTGGAGAGATAACAAGAAGTAATGTACATGTAATTGGCACTGAAAAAGTTTTCGAAGAAAAGATAAAAACAACATAATTACACGTTTAACTTTTAAAAACGTGTGGTTACCACTACATTTTATGTTTCGAAATGGTCAAGTGGCAAGGCTATTGAACATGTGATATAGATTCTGGTTGCAAGGATTTTAGCTATTTAGACTGTATTTTTGCTAAACCAGAGGAGAGCTGTTAGGGACGCTAAATGAGCACTGTTGCGACGATTTGGTTTATTAAAGACATACCAGAAGTTGTTTTTTGTTTAAACTACCATTTACCACATAGTTTAAAGATCTTTTTAAATGTGTTTGTTTTTCTGTTTTCTTGACTGTATGTAAAGGAAAATTCTAAGGAAATCTGTTAAGAATATTATCTTTTCCTTCTTTTTAAAAAAAATGCTGATGCCAGCATTTGTGTTTGTCAGATTCAAGGCTAATTATCTTGGAAAAATGAATAGCCCAATTACTAAGATCTTCTTTTTCCACATGGTCCTAATCTGGGAAAAGGACCTTATGTTATTCAAAAATATGGAAATCTGCCAGTTACTTTCTTTCACTTCGTACACCAATTCTGGAAAAGAAAAATTTGTTTGGGAAAAGGATTAAACGAGCAGGAAATTTAATTTTGTTTACAAAGATAATATCTTATCAGTTGAAGCTTGTTTGACACATGGTATTGAGCAGCATTATCGTTTCATGTCTCACTGAAGGATACAGTGTAGATGATGTTTTTATCACTTGGATTATTGCGTTCGACAGAACGTAGTTCTAATCGCGTAATGCATAAAAATTCGAGACCGGTGTATCTATCTATCTAGTAGGGGATACCAATTTGCCCCCCCCCCCACCCCCAAAAAAAAATTCTTTAGGGGCAAATGACATCATGTCCATGCTCGTCGCGTCTCCATGTACTTGTCGCATCTCCATGTGTTTATCTGCTGTTACCAGCAAGTTGCGTATTTGAAGTTTGAAGTTAGAGTTATGGCGTTAAATGACTATGAAGCTAAGATTTATCAATGTCTTCACGAAATAAGTACGACTTTTGGGACAAACACAAAGGTGCAGTTCGGCTGCCTGTTGTCTACTGTCTTGTCTTCGACCATACTTAACTATGCTTCAACCAAAAACCAACAATGCTTCGTGCAGAATAAATTGATGGATGAAATGTGTCATTTCACTTTGCTGGCTTTGATTTCTGTGCGCAAAATATATTACTTTAACTTACTGAGTTGTGTAGCGTGGCAGATGGCCATGATTGGTGGTTATAGAACCACCTTACTGAGTTGTCTGGCTTGTTATAGCGGGTTAAATGAATGGAAACAGAAGCCGTGCATTTAACTAGAGAATGTTGGTACGTAAACAAACACCTAGGAAGAATGTTCAGCTAGTTAAACAGCCTAGTGAATAACAGTTTATTTATTTTACATGAATGTAAATGATTATGTCGTTGTGGTCCCCTGTAGTCTCAGGTCATTGTTTTGAATTCATGCTGAGTTTACGTCAAAACATGAAATTTTGAAGGCCTACTATTTTTGCGAGTCTACGGAAACTGGCACCGTCACGCAACATTTTGAACAATCGGCCATCGTAGTCCATACAGGGGACCTCTTCACTTGCATGGACCTTGATACTATGATATATCTGTCTGTGTGAAACCTCGGTTGTTCGTGAAAAATGTTGTCTTTAGCAATAGACAGAGGTTGAAAGTCAGCTAGTTAAATCATTTAAGGTATACATATGACAGTGACAGTGTCGAATGCACTCATAATCTTTGATTACCACTACATTATAGTTATGTATTAAAATTCCATCATTGGTTAACTGCAAGCTTCTCCTCTTTCAGATACAGATGCTTTTAAAAAAGGCAAACCTAGTGACATTGAACTAGATGATTTGGCATTACAGATTAGTGCAGTGTGGAAAAGACTTGGAATTCGCCTTGACATTTCTCATGATGTATTGGAAGGAATAGCTGCAAATGCAGAAGATAAACCATTTCAGATGTTACTTCGCTGGAGAAATACAACAACTTCAGCTACACCTTATCATGAACTCTTCGAGGCCTTGTCTCATAGTAGAGTTGGGCTGAATAACTTGGCCAAAGAGTTTTGCTGTAAGGAAACTACATGATTCACTCTCTTACAGTACAATGTCTTGAACCAGGGCAGTCAGTAATTTGTGAAGTAGGCAGACCCCAACCCCAGCTATTTTTTTCATTTCCCTGCCTACTTGAAAAATAAGTGACAGCCCTGAATTAAGGAACATTGTATTCTTTAAATCATCTATTTAAGTAAAAACTATTGTATTGTGGCAAATGTGAAACTAAAAGGGAAACTAAAAGTGCTGTTGTGAGGATTTGGTTTATTAAAAACATCCAGAAGTCATTTTAATGTTACCTAACTACCATTTACCACATAGTTTCTAGATCTTAAGTTTATAAAATGTGTTTGCTTTTTTATATGTAAAGGCGACCTTTAAGGAAATCTGTGAAGAAATATCTTTTCCTTGTTTTTCAGCCAAATGGTGATCTCTGTAGATGATGTTTTTATCACTTGGATTATTATGTGTTAAAATTCCATCATTGGTTAACTGCAAGCTTCTCCTCTTTCAGGTATAGATGCTTTTAAAAAAGGCACACCTAGTGACATTGAACTAGATGATTTGGCATTACAGATTGGTGCAGTGTGGAAGAGACTCGGAATTCGCCTTGGCATTCCTCATGATGTATTGGAAGGAATAGCTGCAAATGCAGAAGATAAACCATTTCGGATGTTATTTCGCTGGAGAAATACAACAACTTCAGCTACACCTTATCATGAACTCTTCGAGGCCTTGTGTCATAGTAGAGTTGGGCTGAATAACCTGGCCAAAGAATTTTGTTGTAAGGAAACTACATGATTCACTTTCTTACAGTACAACATCTTGACCCAGGGCAGTCAGTAATTTGTGAAGTAGGCAGACCCCAACCCCAGCTATTTTTTTTCATTTCCCTGCCTACTTGAAAAATAAGTGACAGCCCTGGATTAAGGAACATTGCATTCTTTAAATCACATATTTAAGTAAAAACTATTGTATTGTGGCAAATATATTGAGATGGAAAAAATGTCATTGTGAGAAAACCCTAAATGATGTAAATCAAGGTGTTTTGGTTACTGCTATGACATCAGCCCCATAGGTACAGATTTAGCTAAGGAGGGACCCTAAAGGTAACGGTATTTCCTCTAGGAGTTCTGGGAGCACCCCCGGTGAAATTGTGAAAATCTAAACAAGCTCACACAGGATTGCTATGCACTCTAGAGGCTTAGGGACAAAATTTAATGTCAGTTTTAGGTACTTATCCAGTGCAAAAACATGAAGAAACTTTGCTCACCTACAGCTTGTAGGTTAATCTTTTAACCCTTTTTACATGTAGACTGAGTGGCAAGTGGTAGAAATTAAATATAAATAAAGAAATATAGACTTTGCAAATGGTCACCTGCATTTTCAAGCCCAAAAATAGTATAAATTAGGTTGAGCTTCTATTGAACTAACCAAACAATTTGGAGACAAAATTCTGATAATATTGCCACAAAAAACAAGAACAGAGAAACTAAATACTGTTTGGGGGTAGAGCTCTCTTGTAAGTTGAATATTTGATTTAAAAAAATAATATTCTATTTTGTTTGTTTTAATTAAATTAATTGAATAAACTTTCCAAAAAAGAGAACTTCACTAATAAGAGTTATTTCCCTGATACAAAATCTACTGTTTTTCTGTGGCTATCCATAATTAAAGAACCACTACAGTGATATCGTGTTATTTCTATAAAGCGTAGTTCACTGTTGTGTATCATTTTTACCAGCACAGTCAAATTTGACAATGTGTTTTCCTTGCAGACATACCAGCTGGGAAGAGAGAGTTGCCACGTTCAAGTAACCATCCAGATGCTAAACAACCCAGGTTTGCAGGTACTGTTGTTAGCGATAATTGTAGTTGTATGGCGTGCTGAAGCCCACTGTCATGCTGTGATGCTGTTCTTTGTGATGGAATTTAACTTCAGCTTTGCGATGAAAGTCAATTGGAACTTTCAGTCCTGACTGACACTTTCTCCATGTACATGTAAATATTGTTATCATTAACTCCATTTCAAGAGAATTTGTTTAAGAAGCCACGCTTAAATCTTATCTCCTCTTCCCCCTATCTAGCCAGGCTGAAATTCTCCATGTTTTCACTCCTTAGTATCAGCTAAAAACTTATAAGCTCTTTAAACATGAAACTGTCTCTTGCACCCTTGAAAGCAGGCTTTGAAATATTCATTTTGTTACATTCCATATCTCAAACGTCAACAGAAAAAAATTAACCAATCAAACAGCTGGTTTAAAAGTTGCTGAGGCTCATTAACCCATTGACTCCTAACCAATCAAACTGGCTTTGAGGAAGAATGGATTTTGTGTCACTTGAGACACCATCAGCTTTGGCATGATGATTGTATTCTGGGTAATTTCTTAATTATCTGTTGTTGTTTTTCAGTTGTTTATTCGTCTTTAATGTCAAAAGAATTATATTATATTACATTTTTATATATTTTTTTCAGTTTAGCCTAAAACAAAGCACAGGGTTTTCTTTTTTTACCGCCGGTATAGTAAAAACAAAGCTTGTGGCTTAGGAGTGTCATGGCCCTTGTGTACAAAATGGCATCCTTAATTGCTGGTGTGCTCGTGAAATGCACTGTGGGCTATGGCACTCCAAGGCCAAATGGTATATTCTTGTTTGTTTGTCTGTTTGTCTGCTTTTTGTTTGTTTTTGTTATACCATATACTTTTATTTTAGGTTAAATTGAAATACCGTAAATCCTCGAATTAGCGTCTCCCCCCCTCGAATAAGCGCCCCCTTCGAATAAGCACCCCTCTTATCAGCTGTAATTTAAAATAAGCGCCCCCTCCCCTTCCCCCATTTTGTGGACGAATAATGACACAACAAAGGATGTATAGTTTTCGTCATGTAGTATTGCTACATTGTTTCAGTTTGTAAACACGTTAAGTGAACACGTTGAACACGTTAAGTACTGACGGCGCCGCGATTTTAACTGAAGCTTTTTATGTCAATAAACAGCTTATGTTGTTGTTTACGCGCAGATGATGTATCAAAAAAATGATCATGTCAGGCCACGATTTGGGAAAAATTAAATAAGCCCCCTACTCCTTAAATAAGCGCTCTCGGTCTTCTTCTAAATTTGAAATGAGCGCCCCGGGCGCTAATTCGAGGATTTACAGTAATATAGATAAAAAATAAAAGAGAGGAAAATATCTACTTTCAGAATAAGAAACTCAATTGGGAAAAACAACCAAAAATAAAGAAATTATGCAAAAATTGCCAGGGCACCCATAGGCAACCATACACGTCAGAAGATGTTTTTGATGATTATCGAAGGAACTGGGAAAACGTGTCACAAGGCAAACCTAAACAGGCATGATGGGACACATTTTACCAGAGATACCCACAATACATCTACGATTTTTTTTTTCCTGTCGTAATCTAAGCACAAAAATGACCCGTTTTAAACCATTAGTAAAAAACTACTCTGTCTATTCGTTGAAAACTTTCCCTACGGGAACAAAAGGAGCTTATAGGCAAAAAAACACACAAAAGAGACCGAAAAAGGCCAAAAACCAAAGGAAGATGAATAGTGGTATTCTGTTTATCGATACCCTGAATAAGGTTTGGCAATTGGTAAATTCGATTTCTTCACCTTTAGTGTCATTTTTTTTTCTCTTTTTACACGGCATGGCAAAAGTTTAGTTTAGCGTTTGTTCTGAACTCTGCAATTTCCTTTTCATTTCTCACTGTCATGGGAAATTTCTAAACATCATTTTTTAGGCTCTATGACTTCCATACATTAGCTCTTTGCCATGTCTCTTCCATTTTTGGTCCAGTCTATTTTTTCAAACTACAACGATATTTGCTAAGTCATGTAACTGGAAAGAGAAAAAAATAAATAAAATATAAGCGGATTCCATTGATGGCAATTAAAATTCGGGCTATTTAAAAGCCTGTGATGTCATGTATTTTACCAACCCTTAATAATTCCATGCAGGAGATGCCAAAGGAAGGTAACACGCCTCCGATCAACAGGAACAAAAACTTCATCCCTTTTATTCGGAGCTTTCTTAATTTTTCATTCTAACGCGCGCTTGGGACTGGCACCAGCCACTTTAATGTACACAACCACGAAGTAGTGTCCTCATCAGCGACTATCTGTTGTTAAGGGTCAACCTTTCATCCGTGCGCTTTAATGTCCTCCCTTACAGAAGCATAACCATTCCTTCATCTGCCTGCTAACCATGCAAACTACCTGCACACTACAACAACTCTGACAGCTCTTTTACCCTTGTATTATGCCTCTCTATAAATTTGCCCACAGTTCTGTTCTTGAATGTTAGCCCTCTTGTGACATTTCTTGAAAGATTCGGGTTATTTATAAAACCTTTAATATCATATACCTTGGCAACCCGTAACAATCCCATGGTTGAGATGCCATAGTAAGTTATCACGCCTCCGATCCACAGGAACAAAAACTTCAGTCATCCCTTTTTTTACTCGGAGTTTTTGCCATTTTTCCTTCTAAGGTGCGGTTAGGGACCATTACAGTATGTACACAAGCACGATATAGTGTCGTTAGCAACCCCTTATCCGTGTGCTGTGGTTCCTCGCTTGAAGCAGCATAACCTTTACTAGATCTGTCTGCTAACCATACAAACTACCCGTAGTTACTCAAGCGCGCGCTTGAGCTCCCCTCCATCTCCCGCACATGTTTTTTGACATGACAAATCTTTTCAAAATTCTTCCCCTACTCTCAATTGTTATCGCGTAATCTCGCTAAAACGCTTCAGGTATTATCTCTCGACATTTTGTTTCTGTGCGGAGATTAGGTGACTTAGGACGCGCAAGAAAAACTGCCAGCCGGGGAAGGGATTTTAGAGATTTTTCCTGTCAAAAAACCTGTGGGAGAGGGAGGAGAGAGCGAGAGCGCGCTGGGTGACGCGTTTGGGATTAGGAAAACAGTACGATCATGTTCAGAAAAGCTATTTTGCTATTTGAGAAAAAAACTTTGGAATCGACGCTTAAATTCTCCGACTGTCCTTAAAATATTCGAAAACAAATGTTTTAAGTTGTAAAAAAATCTTTCGACTTCGTCCTGTGTTTGTTTGGTTTCGTGGAAGCTGCGAAATTTAGAGATTCGAGAGAATATTTATACTCCCTGTGTTTTAACTGCCGGATTCGTTTCTCGTTCTCACAGAACCCTTCACCCTTGAAAAGTGCCAACAAGAGCTGCAGTCCATATATGACACCATGAGCAAGGTGAAAATCATCCCATGGGACGAAAGCTCTGCCATTCATATTGATGATCTCTACACAACGTTATCGTGGGTCAGGGATGACAGGAAACCCAGTGGAGTGACACAAGAACAACTTGAAGACTAC
This sequence comes from Orbicella faveolata, assembly GCF_042242905.1. NCBI lineage: Eukaryota > Metazoa > Cnidaria > Anthozoa > Scleractinia > Merulinidae > Orbicella > Orbicella faveolata. The sequence continues at coordinate 16,771,939 of NW_028301576.1, read as the reverse complement.
ACCGACATATTCAAGGGCGACAAGCATCACCCTAATCCAAAGCGACTTCTGGTGTATGGACGGCCAGGCATTGGAAAAACCACATTTTCCAAAAAGACTGCTTTCGACTGGTCGCAGCAAAGAAAAGAAATCTTAAAGAAATTTGATGTTGTGCTGCTGATTAAGTTGCGAGATGTGTGTGAGTTGAAAGGTATCCGTGATTTTCTAAGGGCTTCCAAACTGCTGGCTGGTGATGAAGTGGTTGATGATTTCTATGAATACATACTTCGTAATCAGGAAAAGGTGTTACTGATTTTGGATGGCTATGATGAGTACTTCTGTTCTGGAGAACAATCACCGGTCCGTGACATTTGGGAGGGCAAGCAACTGGGTAATATCCACGTGATTATTACAACCCGAAAAGAGAAAGCTGGCGAGTTAAGATACCACAGCCGCGTTCAATTTGAAATAAACGGTTTCAAAAGTGACGATCAAGTCAGAGCGTTTGCGAGCAAGTTCCTGGGTGATGAGGAAAGAGTTGAAGAGTTTGTAACCTACTTACGTGAAAGAGATTTGAACGACTTGGCTGAAATCCCACTTCTTTTGTTGATGCTCTGTACAGTCTGGAAGGAAAACCACTTTAAGGAACTGCCAAAATCACGGGCTCACATTTGCCAAAATTTCATTGAAACTTTGATCCTCCACACTATCGCAAAAGATGCAAAAGCAAAGCAAGAGGAAGGTATAGACGCCTACAATGTAGAGCTTTGTGGACTAGGCAAGCTTGCCTTTGACGCACTTTTGCAAAATGTTCTTTCTTTTCCTTTTAGCAAACTGCCTGACAGCATTTTGAGTGAGAAATTAATCAAAGTCGGGTTGTTTCATGTCGTCAATGCTGCAACATTTTTGAAACGCGAGCAACATGTTCATTTCATTCATAAATCAGTACAGGAGTACCTTGCTGCTTCCTATCTCAAGGAGGAGTTGTTAAAAGAAAGTAAAACCTGTTTGTCCGAAGTTGACTCATTTGAAAAGATTGTCAAGATGATTGAAGTTCTTAGATTTGCCTGTGAGCTGTCAGCAGATGCGGCATGCGCCATTCTAAGTCATCTGGGGATCGTAGGAAAGAAGGAAGGCCTGACAGAGTACAGCTTCACCGACATACCTTGTATTGACGACTTGTCTAACAATCAGTTTCTAACCCTTATCTCACGTAGCTTTTTCTCATGCGCATCCGACAGGAGGTGTGATCTCTATCCTACATTTTTGGCTTACGTTGGTGGTGTTTTATTAATTGATTCTGACCAGTTGCATAGCGTTGCCAATGAGCACATGTTCAGGTCTGCTGCGGCGCCCGCCTTTATCTTCTTCTCTGTCAGCCTACGTACAGAGCAAAACCGTCGAGACCTAATCAGCGTACTAGAAGACCTCACTGCAGTTATTGCCAGCTATTCGGGCGAAAAGAAAGCTTCGGATTTCCTAGAGAAGTATCCATTACCAAACGTAGATGATATTTTTCTGAAGAAAGAAGAAGGGAAGACATACCTTTATATTGCTCAAATTTGGCTAGACTCTTCATTTCCCACTGAAATGCTTAGGGAGCTCATGTCATCGCCAGAATCATCTCAGAGGAAGAAGCCAGTTGATGACCAATCAAATGAACAAGACGACAGTAGCGCTTTGTGTTTGACTGAGAACAGCACTGCTGATACTCAGACTACTCAACATTGTCTCTCCTGTGTCTGGAGAATTCATGTCTGGGTTGAAGAAAGGCAAGAGATCGAGACGCTTATTGACGTTCTATCTTTTGTGACATCTCCACGATATGTACTCATTCATGGTATTTCACTGCGTGCTACTGATCCTGTGTTGGTGGACACCCTGGTCTCACGTATTAACTTTACAAGCACACTTGATTCGTTATCAATTACCACTATCAATTTGACAGCCAAGCCTGCTACTGTCATCGCCAGATCTCTGCACCAGGCTCCTAACTTGTCTCGTCTCAACTTGTCATGTAACCCTCTTGGTGAAGGAGTAAGTGATGTCACGCGACATCTCAGCTGTGTTCCTCACCTGGACACGCTGTACCTTTATGGTGTTAAGATGACAAAGAAACAAGTGAATGATTTGAGTGAAGCTGTGCGTCAGACCAAGATCACGAAGTTGGTGTCATCTTACCATGTAAGTTTTGTGATTTTTGTTAGCATTCGTCTCAGCTGTTTACCGTAATACTGATGTTGTCGAGATATTGATTTGGCAATTGCAATATGTTTTGTTTCCTTGTTTTGCCGAACAAGTGTTAAGTTTAAAAATTAAAAGACGAGGGCAAAGTTTTTCGGATAAAAAGTGCTATAAATCAGTCCAAATTAGTTTTTCTGATGAAAGCGTTAATATTTCATGTAATATAGGGATGCAATATCTATTTTAGTTTATATGCGTACTTTCTCATGGCTCTGCTGTAAACCTGTTTGTTTTGCTGGTACACTGCTTAGCACTGGTATCGCTTGTCCTCTGAGACTCTATTGCGCATTTCTCGGCAATTTTTCATTCTCCATGGCATTTAAGGGAGTTAGAGTTAAAGTCATTTATCGGTTTCATATTCATCCCGAAACTACATTTCATGACGGACACCACATTAGAAATACATTTATTTTCTGGCAGCTGCTTCTTGTGCAAGCTTTATTTAAAGTTATAAAGTGTATTAATATTTATTATTATATGGCTTTGGCTTGTGGCCGATATAACGTGCGCTCTGATTGCCTAAGAGCGAGATCTGAGTGGCATTATGCAGCCGTAATGCTCACGGGCCGATTGCGGATTATGCAAATTAGGGAGAGCGCAGCTCTGAAAATTCAAGCGCATTGAAACGATGAAAGCCGATTAAAAACAGTCAGAGAAAGTAAATTTAATTCCGATGAGCTAAAAGTGTAGATTTTTCCTTTATAAAATTTATATAGAAGTCGTTTTTGACTTACCAGCCGGTAACCTCGGCGGGCACTAGTGAAAAACAATCAAAGTTTGCCGAAATCACTAAGGGAAAAACACCATCGGCAGATCTGTCATGCATCCTGAGCAGAACATGCACCACGAAGAAACTTATAAGTTATCATCTTAGTCACAGCAATTACCGAAATATTGAACTCCGTCACAGTTCTCATCGAATAGATTCCCTCGTTTTAACACAAGCAAGTGTAAATCAGCTTCCAGGATCATCAGATGTACACAATCGGGCGGTTTCGGTCGGTAGCAGTGTTTCTGATAACTGCAGGAAGTTTCAGACGTTCAGAAGGCTTGAAAAGTTCATCTATAAATCCCAGAATGAAGAAGGCGAAGATATGTTGTCGAAAGCGAATGTGAAGATCGAGTTATTCTGAGCAGTGCATTCTGAAGCATTAGTATTTTCTTTCACCGAAAGACCATTTGTTTGCACTATTTTGAAGCGCTTTCTGTCTTTTCTATAAACGTTGACGTTTCGCCACAAAAGTCGGAAAAACTCCCCCATCAAGTTGTGGCACCACGATACTAAAATACCTTTTTGAGGCTGGGACAATCATTTTTCCCGTTAAGAAATGTGTACTTTTAACGGAAGACGTAATACAGTGGTTAAGTTCACTGACTGTGTTGCCGGTTTTCATGTGACGTCATCAATTTCCAAAATAAGAAATTACCAATCCTTGTGAAGTTTTAGTTTCATCAGATGCAAGACCCTCTCATAACTTGACGTTTTGCAACGTTTAAGCCTGACAGGGTTCCTCATTAGGTAATGGAGCACGTCGGAATTTCCAAGTTAATGCGTTGCGTGACATTAAAATGGCGGCTCGATAAGGCTTTCGAGTAAGTCAAAGGATGAGTTATTGCTCAAGTTTTTACTAACTAAACAGTTCTTTCTCTAGACAAAGTATTAATTTCAATGTATCGGAGCTAGTCAGTAGTAACGTTTCGTTTCAATGGCAAAACTCAATGACAGATGTTTCTGTTACTTTACCGCCGCCATGTTTGTGTCCCTCCGAGGGGCACAAACATGGCGACACCATACAAAGCTCCATAAATTTGAGTGAAACACTTTTCCGAGTAACGCGCGGATAGAAAACCGCACAGACTTAAAAATTTTGCAAGGTTCTTTATATATCAGTCATCTTTCATATCTCAGCTTCTCTTCTTAATTTATTGAATGGTTACGATTTTTGTTTTTGATGGCGTCACACTGAAAACCAGCCATAGTTTTGCCCTGGGTTTGAGACGATGAATGAATCGGTAAACACGCGCATCGCCGGATGTAAATTGACGACATCCGTTCGAATAATTTTTTCTTTTCTTTAATTCATGAGCCATATAATAAACAACTTAATAACCTCGACCGTTGGGTTGGTACGGGAAAATCTCAAACCTCAGCCTACCTTGTTGACCTCGCTATCGCTCGGTCAACACGGCTAGGCCTCAGTTTGAGAATTTCCCGTAAAGACCTCACTCTTGGTTATTAAGTAGTTAAAGTTAAGTGTTGTCGTAAATTACTCACGCTTGTAGTGAACCACATGGTGGAAAAGTTTGGTTTTAGTGCAAATAAAAATAAGCGTTAGTGGGGTTTTCAGAGGAATTGCCACGAGCGATTAGGTTCTAAACGTTCTAACACACTTTGAAAAACTAAATCAGGTACAAAGGAAGCCATTTAAATGAAGCGTAAAACCTTGTTTCAAGTTTTGAAAAATAGAATCAAGTAACATGTAATCGCATGGTTTCCTTCTGTGGCTTGAACAGGAACCACTCATCGAATGTGGTTCTAGCGCTCGTTTAAGTTCTGATAGTCGTCGGAAATTTTACTGGTGCTTATTTTACTTTGTAAGAGAACTCGGACATCCGCCAAGAGCCAATCCTGGGCGGACAGGAAACACAACTCTTGGAATCAGTGTTTCAGACATATGTTTTTAATGTGAACAAATTGTCTTGGCTTCGACGATGTAATGGACAAGATTTAGTAAGTTAATCATATCTCTTACACTTTTCTTAAACTTCTCTTTTGGAAAGGAATCCTTTGCTTTGTATTTCAGTGTTTTTTCTTTCCACATCACTGCGCCCTCAAACATCCACTAAGAGCCGATGCGAGGTTCAATTCCACCTGTTACCATCCTACCCCGGGCATTCCCCGGGTAGGATTAGACATTACTTAGCGGCTTATTCCCCGTCCCTAGGCACGAAAACGTCCCGGGACTCAGATCTACCTTAACTATGTCTGTATGTGCAGTAAGGGTGGCAATATTGGTTTCTGTGCAATAGCAAAAACATACGTTTTGTCAAGAACGCAACGCTTTTCTAGAGTTAACTGAACGAAGGATACTACGTTGAGTAAACTATATACCATTTATTGAAAAAAGAACTGATTTATATTCCATACAACATTGACGATCCAAAAAAGTAAAGATAATACTGAGTCATGTATAATGTTTCAAAGAGAAAAAGCTGTTACTAAAACTCTGACTTTCTTCAAACAAATAAGGTGGAATATGATCAGAAGACTAACAAAAATAGTACTCAATATACAGGTGGTCGATCTGTAATAATGTATAACTTTTGATTTTATATTTTTATTAAATAAACTTACCTTCAAATATGGGCTTTAATTTAGAAAGATTGTTTTGTTCCAATCAAGCCAAAACAAACTAGCGGCTTTCCTACAGAAAAACTCTCTACGTCCGGCAAGCGGTGCGTCGCCATTGCGTTTGATAAACCACGAGCACAAAGCAATTTTTTTGATTTGCCCGGCTCCCTAATCTCGGGACAAGACCACCGTAAACAAGAGCCGATGCGATGCGAGGTTCAATTCCACCTGTTACCATCCTACCCCGGGCATTCCCCAGGGCACATGTCCCAGGGGTTTCCCGGGGGGGATGGTAACAAGTAGAATTGAACCACGCACAAGTATCAGAGCCCATGGCGTAACAGAGATGCCAATTTTTTAAAGCCTTTTTCAGACTTCTTTTCCGATTCGTCAACATTTTGTCGCCAGAAAAGTCTTCAACGAACGTGTCTGAAATAAATCTATTTATGCTAAGAAACTTCTTATAGACACGCGAGTCAATTACTGAGGCCTGTGACATAACAGAGTGCAAATTTGTGAAAGTCTGTTTTGGAAGTGATGTCTTCACTGACTCGTCAACTTTCTTCCGAAAAATAAAGAACAGCGTGTGGGAAATTCGCCAACGGCACAACATCCAGATGGTGAAGGACTTTTTGTTCCAGTACGGCTCGCTTCTATTCTCCTTTGCAGATGTTTAAAAGGGGTCAGCACCACCCTACCCACCCCCCCTCCCTCACCCCTACTGTTTAAAGTGTGGGACTGACGCTGAAAAGGTCTGAGAAGGAGACTGGCTTTCTTGAATGCATCTAGAACTTTAGACAAGGTCAGGACAGTTCCTTTAAGTGTCAAATCAGGTTTTTGACCTTTTCCATTTTCTAAACGAAAGAACAAAAATATAGCTTACCAATTTTTGATCTTCTTAAATTGACTCCGTTTAGGAAAACAAGTTCAGCTACTACATTCACACACTTCAAGAACACAGGCTGCTTCATGAACGGGAAGTGGAACTGAAGACCCTCTCATCCACCCTCCCCTGTGACACAAAATCCTCGTCCTCGGTCTCATCAGCTGCCTCATTTAGATTATCTCAGTCACCTAATTCAAAAGTTATTAAAAAGGCTGATAAATAAATTCCAACTTAGTTTATTGCTTGCAGGCAATACAAAGATAGTGGCTTGCATCTTGTTAGACAATTCCCAATCCACTCCGATTATAGTACGCTTCACCCGTGTGGTTTGATGACCAAAGACATCCTCCTCACACTGCAAAACGTTCTGAAAGCATCTTCTGTCGCGGATATCTATATTACGCCGAATTTTGCTTTTTTTATTCTGGCCTTTCGTGAACTAACTTTGATCTGAATCCCTTCCGACTAAACAGCGGCAAAAACCTTTTGAGACAAACAAACAGCCGTATTAACTCTACATCCTTTTCCTGTTGGATTGGTTGTTAGAAAATAACTTGTAGTTATAGCAGCTTTAAGTAAACACTAATTAGGGAAAGGGATTGATAAGCTATAACTCAATATAATTATGTGGCGCACCGTGAGAAGCCTGGACTTAATAAAATGTCTTCAAGAGTTTGTGAGGGATGTGAAAATCTAGCTGACTTTTATGATAATATTAATGTAATCAGTGTGGCTCCGCCATACCTCTAAATGTCAATAATTAATATTTGAATCTGAAGCACTTTTTAAGGAAATGTAAATTAAGGATTCTTTACTTTGTAGAAAGCGTTTCAACCGAAAAGCTGATAGGCTTTTTTTTTCAGTCTTGAGGGAAGAGTATTTTTCTCTGGAAATTACCTAATGTAAAAAACTAAAAAAGGGCGAACGAGTACAGATTTTGTTGAGCCCACAAAGCTTTGGTCAGCAACTAATGGCTAGTGTGTGTGGATAGAGACGATGGTGTTTGACAATGTTTTGTGATTTATGACAGGAGCGTGATGGGAGCCCCAAACCTGAACATGAATGGCCATCTGAGGACTCCTGGCCATCTGAGGACTCCTGGACATATGACTTCTACTTGAAACTTTGGTATGGATCAAAAGACGAGCTGCAGACTGAGACATCAAGTGAATCAGAAGACAAGCCGGAGACTGGGACATCAAGTGAATCAAAAGACGACCAGGGGCCTGGTGATTAGAATCAGATTTTATCGGTTGCTGTAACAACAGGCTAACATAAACTGCACAAGAGACTGAACAAGAGGACCAGCAAGAGACTGGAACGGAGCAAATGGGCATGTGATCAACAAAAGGAGCAGAGCATCACGAACTGTAAGAAGACCACACACCTAGACCCTAAGGTAGTATGGGTACATTTATGTCAGTTATGTCTTAGCACAGTGGTCAAGTGTACTGCGCGTGCGCAATTCCCGCCAAAACTGACGCTGACAAGTGCAAAGTCTCTCAATCTGTTTTAAAATCCTTTACTTTGAAGCAAAAACTACTGAAATCGAGCGCTTTGAACGCCAAATGTGCACACATAATTTGATAATTGTTGTCTACCAGTTTTGTCGTCTCATATTTTTGTTCTGTGTCGTATTTTATGTGAGATTCTCAGACACACTTGAACATTTCAAGGCAATGAAAATCGGAAGTCCGAAGTGGCATTCATTTGACCGCTGTGTCTAAGACGTGTAGGACTGAGACTGAGTAATGTAATCTAACACAGGAAAACCATGATGACGCGAAACAATGTAAGCACAGGGAGATGTCACATCAAAATAGAAATGAAAATAGTTATCTTACAGACACACATATATAATGAGGGTTCTGGCACAGCACTCACACAACACAGTGCAAGCACAACGCAACTCCTCATCTGGAGATTCGGAGTTGCGTTGTGCTTGCACTGTGTTGTGTTCGCTTGTGACCAGAACCCTCATTATATATGTGTGTGCTGTGCCAGAAATGCGTGTGTGTGTGTGTGCTGTGCCAGAAATGCTGTGCCAGAAATGCGTGTGTGTGCTGTGCCAGAAATGTGTGTGGCGCACAGCACAGCAAAAAAGCGGGTCCAGCGAAGCTGCAACGTCTGTAATCAATATGCGCGGAGTGCCCTTCACTTGTATATTCAAAAATGTGCCATAAAAATTTTCCTATTGGAGAAGTGCTTGCTCAGTGTATACGCCGTCATGGCTGCCGTGCAAATGTTCTACGGCCCAATACAGAGAGAGGAAGCCGACATGGCTGCCGAAAGAAATTCGTCCTATGTGCAAATTTCCGAGGCCATTCAAAACCTCCCTCCAGAGCTTATTGAGATGATTCTCAAGGAGTACATCGCGAAAAAAATTAAGGAAAAAAAGGAAATGGGCTGGGATAAGGTACACAAGCATATTCCAAAACCAGGTTGGGATAAGGTTAACAGAAATATTTCAAAACTGCCTTTCTGCCAATACAGGCAGCAGATTTTGCGGATGGTTATTTGCTTTGAATATGCGGACTGCTTTTTCGAAGGTTGTTGTTTCCCCTGTTTCAAAAGGGAGGGAAATCTTCATAAAGTATCGCTAAGCCGGCCGATGGAGTTAATAGAAGCCACCCCTGAGTACAAGAATTTTTTAAAAGTATGCTCCGGGGATGGTGAGTGGTTCCTTTTTGGCAGGGAGCGTTAGCGAAAAAGGCGGCGACTAACCTTCGTTCGAAGCAAAAGTTTTGCGAGTTGCGTGACATTTTTATCAGAAAGACTGGAACCAAATATTCCCCAGGCCCCCCTGGCCGAGCAGTACAGAAAAACATGGAGGACAACTCAAGATTTTTTTGTTTGGGCCGAAAATGATGAACCAGAACAGAATTCACCGAAAAAATACGCCCAGCCAACGCGTTGTAAGTTATTTTTTCACCACAGAAGCTGCCGAAGTGAAGCGAGCAGGAGGAAACGAGAAAATAGCAAGATTCGATCGCAGCGTTCGATCGCTCGTAACATGAAATATTCTTGAACAAGGGCCTCGATCGAGCCTGTTTAAGTTTCCTCTGCTTCTCGCATGGCTTCAACGACTTGATATGTTATCTGTCTGACCTCTTTCTGCCAAATGGGCGTAGAAAGTTCCGTGAAAATAAAGCAAATAGCGTGGAACAGCACAAGCATTTTGGCCTTCAGAACTGTTGTTGGGATATAATTTATTCAGCCAAGCTCTAAATATAGCTCAAGCATGACATCATCTCGCCACCAAAAAGTGCATGACATCATCTCGCCACCCAAAAGCGCATGCGTATGTGTGAAAACCTGCGAATTTAGGCAAAGGACAGAGAAGCACACCACAAGTGAAAGGCTCGGCAACAGGATCAATGTATATAGCTTGAGTAGTTATACTATATATCAGCAAGCAAATGATGGTGCTTTGGGATGTGAGGGTGGCCACCTCTGATTCCTAATACGGCACGTACAGGCGCTTGTCAGGGGTATGGGGTGAACCCGCCCCGGCCCAGTGGAGACTGGGAGGTGCTCAGAGGTCCCTCGGGACCTCAAACCTCGTCCGGAGGTAAAACGGAACAGCCGCCCTGTCAGCGGCGCGAAAAGGGCTAGGCAAAAGAACAGCCAACGAGCACCTCCCGACAGGGTTTTGCTTTTTTGTGTGACCTGTTACGCAACGTCACGCGTGACAGTAACGTAACCCAGTCACACAACGTCATGCGTGAAGGTAACGTGGTGTAACACAATCACCTGTTTTTGATAAGACTAAGAGAAAGTTTTGTGTTTTTTTGCTCAAAATTTAGTTCAAATCTGCTGTTTAATCCGCAAGTTTTTTTCTATATTCTTCCCGAACCTGGTCCCGAACCTGGTTTCTTATTTTTGCGATATCTGGCTGGATTGGATTTGTTTGTATTCGCGCGAAGTTCAAGCGTAAAGTCTCTTTAAGGTGGCGATATTTCTGCATTTCACGAGTGATCAGTTGAAACTCCGTGTCAGAAACCCGATTGTCATTAAGAGCCTGTGACACAGAGCAGTTTATCGAGCCACGTTTTACGATAGCCAGAGAGTGGATTCTCGAGTGTTTATTAACCTTGCGTTCAAGCTTCTTGTTGACAACGGACAGGCCAGTGGAAACCGCGCCAGATAAAGCTCCTATCCCGGCAACAGGGGCGCTGACAAGAATTCCAACACCAGTGAGTGATGTTGCAACAGCCCCAGAAGACAGAACTGCCGTGAAGGCACCAAGGCCAACCAGGGAATAGTGAAGCGCTTTCTGGGCTTTTTTATATTTTTTCAACACAAGCCTGTAATGCTCGACCTCAGCAGATATTTCTTTTTCAATTCTGCTTATCTCGGTTAGCCGGAAATTCTCGGCATTTGTCGTTTCAGGAAGGCTTGGATAGATTCCTCTTTCATTCTCGGCAGGCGGCGCGCTTGGTGGCAACCGATTCGCCGAAGACATTGCGTATATATAGAAATTTAACTTCGCGGTTTTCTGCGCGACACTGGGGTGCGGAGTTTCTCGCGAAATCTTTGACAGCGGGATGAATCTCCCCCCGCAGATAAGAGCTTTCTACAAATTCCACGTATACTTCACGGTCAGGCGCATTTTGTACCAGCTAGGAGGAATTCAGAGCATGAGCGCTTTGCCCGGAGACCCGCCTTTCAACCAATACAATAATCATTACCACGTCGCTTCGTACAAAAGGATATGCAGCGAGTTTGGCATTGACCCCTCGAGCGATTTCCGCTACACGCACGGGAAAAACCACGGTCTGGGAAGCATTTATGTTTACGTGTCTGGCGCGGGCGCGTCGAAAACTGACTATAAATACCCGGGATGGAACAAATTCAGCGATGAAGGCGGCAAAGCTATAAATGGGGACTTGATTTATTTCATCGAGCCGGGGGCCGCTTCTGATGCTCAAGCGGACTGGTTCGCGCCAAACACCGCGAACGGTTTGACGCAGACGGGCTTGGCACGAATCAACCAGTCAATCGAGGCTTTCGTTTACTGCGTTCTGGGCTCGCAAGTCAACGTCCGCAGCAGCATTCTCGGTTCAGGCGGCCGGGCGAGAGGAGCCCAGAGCGAGTTCCTGGTGTTGATGGAAGACGCGATCAGACAGCCCGACCTGGCACAGAGCGTGCAAAGGTACCAGCTCGCGGTGGATCAAGCGAAGGTCAGGCTCAATCTCGCAGTAGCCCCCTTGGCCTAGCTCATGCCTGCGCAAATGATAATCAACACCGCAAGCACGATCGGTTACAACAACAAACTGAAACAGGCAGTCTCCGGGATGAAACTGGGGGTGAACAACAAGGTAAACCCGGAGACAAAAAAAGCTGGGCTCACAATCATGGCAGGCGGCCCGTCAAAAATTAACCCTCCCAACAGCCATCCGTCCAATCCGATACACAAAGCCACAACAGCCGAATTGAAAAAACCATCTTCAGCCGAAACTCAACAAGCGCAGCCACCTGCGGAAAAAATAGAGGTCGAGACTCCAGATAAAACACCGCAACACGAAATTAACAAAACGACGGTAATTGTCGGTGTAGTCGGATTATCTGCTTTGCTGTTCATGGCTTGGCGGTAAGTTAACGCTGCTTCTTAAAATTTTTTTCGAACAAAAAGGCCACCGCGGCAAGAATGACCAGCCAGGTGTGCTCTGCCAGAAACCCGACGACTTTGCCGGCGGCTTTGAAAAGGAACCTCACAATCGAGCCAATCGGCCCGGGCAGCAGAGAACCGAGTTTCGCGGCAATATCTTTGAGGCCATTTCCCAAAGCTTTGCCGGTGGCTTTCAAACCTCTGGTGAGGACCGCGATGACAGCTCCAATTGTGGTCCCGGCGGCGACAAGAATAGCGGTCAACGTCACGCCATATTTTTTGAAGATTTCCTTGACCCTTTCCAAGAGAGGCCGCCCCCTTTCCCTTTCCGCGATCTGAGTTTGCAAACGCTCGAGCTCCTCGTTTCTTTCTGCCACTCTGCCTTCTGCGGCTTCTTTTTGGGAGGACGAGGCATTCTCATTTTGGATGATTGCCTGGTCTTCTGCGTTTTGGCGCTGCAGCTCGCTTTCCTGCTCTTTCAGGTCGTCCAACGGTTTTGTTTGGTTGAGCCTTTCTTCCATGGCATTTGTTTCACTTTCTTTTTCTGCGATGCTGGCCCTGAGCCTGTCGACCCTTTCTTGTTCTTTTTCTATGTTTCTTGCTCTTTTCGTAAGCCAGTCCAATTCTTTTTTCTTGTTTTCAAGATCGCTTTGATAGTTCTTTTTCACTTCTTTCAGCCTACGCAGCTCTGCTTCACTTTCAAGATTCGAACCTTGTTCATCCTGAATGGCATCAATCTTGGCATCAGTTTGCTCGATTTTACGTCTCAGAACCTCCACTTCTTTCTTTTCTTCTTCTCTTTGCGAAGCGAGTTTTTCCGCCTGTTGTAGTTGTTTCTCTGCCTCTTTTTGTCTTTGTTTCATTTCTCTGATGGTATCCCGGTCTTCTACAATGACATCTGCAGCTCTTGGCCCAATTTTTAAAAACCTTTCCGTGAAGTCTGTCCCGTCATCTTTCATAATCTTGTACTCACCTCCCCGATTACCTAATGCAACAATTTTACCCTTGTTTTTCCCTTTGGTGCCTTTCATAATTGCAAAACTACTCTCTTTAAAGTTGGTAAATACTTATTTTAACCGGTCTATGATAAATTCCCGTTCCGAATCTGGTTCAAGCAAAGGGATACCTTCTCCAAAAAATGATGTCTCGGCATAAGAAGTGTCAGGCAGGCCGGACTGCTCGTGCCACATAGTAGGCATTTCCATTTGTTCACCCCCGTGGTAGGGGGTGCCAGGTTGGTAGGGAGTGGATGCACTGATGGGGTCAAAAGGTTCGGTTGTGTTAACCTCTTGCCCGTCATCATCAGAACCATCGTGGTCAAGCCGATTGTCGAGTTCCAGGTCTTCGTAACCAAATTCGCCACTGCCTTCCGCCATAGCAATATATTGCAAGCCTTTTATTTTCAAATTAGAAAAAAATCGCCGGAGCGTTATACAATGTCAGTTCCAGAGAACCTTCACGCAACATACAGCAAAAAAACATTACACGGCATGCAGGCCGAGCGCGCGGTCAAGCGAATCACCTTTTCCCACACTGAAGCCAAACCTGGCGATACGCTGTATGTTTCAGTGCCCATGCTGAACGTGAACGAGGTTCTGTTGCCGGGCTCGCTAGCACTTGTCCTTAACGTCGACCTTTCTGGAGGGCACGCCAACAACTTCCTTGTCCAGAATGTCACGCGAGCGCTCGTTGACAGGCTGCACGTGAAGTTTGGAGGCACCACCCTGAGAGACACGGTTGGCTATGGCATCTACAAAATCTTTGATGACCTTTTCCTTTCGCAGGAAGAGCGAGACAACAGGATCCTCGAAGGGATTCAGAGCGAGGACTTATGCAAGATCCGCTCAGGCGCTGGAGACAAGAAAGTCTCGGGCGTCGCCGCGGAAAACAAGCTGAATGAGGTGTACGGGAGCAAGTACCGGATCAGGCTGGACCATCAGATCCTAACCGATCACGGCGTTTTCTACCCCCAGGCCCTTTACAAAGACCTCACGTTCGAAATAACCCTTAATGGAGCTGCACATGTGGTCAATGGCTCCGATACAACCCAGCTGAAATACAAGCTGACCAACATCCAGCTCGAGTACGATATGATCCGCAGCAAGACTCTGGCAGACGAGGCGCATAGCGTTTACTCCAGCGGAAAAGAGTTCGTCTATGACCACGTGATGCGTTCCAAAGTGGTGACCTTCAAAAAAGACACCGACACGAGGAAAAACATCAAAATCGACGCCCAAAAAAGGTCGCTAAAAGCCATCCTGCTGCTGTTCATAGAACCTTATACCGACGAAGCCTGAGATTCAGAAAAATACGTCTTCCCGGATCTGACGAAAGTCAGCGTCACGATCAACGGCTCGCCCAACATGCTTTACAACAACGGCGTCAAAGGCAAGGACATGTGGGAAGAGGCCCAACGCTTCTTCGTGAAGGGCAAAAAAAACAAGCACATGGACGCGACAAAGTTTTACACCGGAGATAATTTCGGGCTTCTGATTGACATGCGCTCCATGGCGGACCAAGAAATTCATGGAAGTGGCAAGCGCATTGTGAACAGTACAGACGGGGTCCAGCTGGAAATCGAGAGGAAAGCCGAAGGCTCAGGCAACGTGAACTGCCACGTATTTGTCATCGTCGACTCCCAGTTCAACATTATGGACAGACAGCTGGAATCTGTACAGAACTGAATATAACATGGACCCAAGCAAGATTCCCTTCAACGCTCTCATCGTGGGGCCGACCAATTCAGGCAAATCGAGGTTCGTGGTGGACCAGCTCTATGGCCCTTTCCGCTTCAAGTTCAACCACATCGTGCTCATCTGCCCGACGTTCACGCACAACAAGACCTACCACCGGCTTGGCGAAAACAATCCAAGAATGGATGTGATTGTCTGCGAGCAGCACGACGTGGAAAGGTGGTTGCAGCTCGTGAGATGGCTTTTCATGGGCACCAACACGCTCAGAATCCTCGACGACTGCGCAGCCTCCAAAGACGTGAAAGGGCGCACTGGCGAGCTGGTGAATCTCGCCTTTTCTGCCCGCCATATGGGCATCAGCGTGTGGGTGCTGACCCAGAAGTTGACCAGCATAACATCTTCCTTCAGGGAGAACGTGGCGGCGATCGTTCTCTTTTACACCCCCTCGGCCAGGACCACGAAAGCCATATTCGAGGATTGCGCTGGCGAGCTCTCCCAGGATGAGTACAAAGGTCTGGTTTCAAAGCTGAAAGAGCGAAAGTTCTCTTATCTTGTGTTCTCGCTTCGCCACCCCTACGGGGTAAAGTTATTTGAATAAAAAAATGTAAGCTGCATATAGCCTTGCACAATGGCTGGAGAAGAGGCCGCGTTAGCAGACGTTATGAACCTTCTTCAAACCGAGCCCGAACCGTCGAGTGGTCCCGCAGGTGGCCTTGTTCCAACCGCTCCTGGACCCAACATTCCTGCTCTTCGCGAGCAGCTGGCCGTGCTCGTGTCCACAGGCAAAGCCAAAGAGGCCATCAGGGTGCAGTTTACCCACGAGCACGTGAAGCGCCTGAGCGACAAAGAGGTCGAGAAATTCGCCAAACGCTACGAGGCGTACGTGGGCTCGAAGACAACAGATAGCCTGATCGACAGCTTCATTTTTTTTGCAACCAAAGCGGTCGGAATGGTCGTAAACATCGAAGACATCGAGGCTTATCAAAGAGAACTCAGAAACGACTTCATCTTAAACATACAGCTCTCCAATCTGGCCGGCAACCTTTATTTGAAGTACGGCCGGTTTCTTGCTGTGGCCAACGTGGCGATGATCACCACAAAACATATTGATTATAGTCGGCAGTTGCCAGAGCAGAGCCATCCTTCTCGTGATGAAAACGGCTATCCGCTTGAGGGCGTTGATGAGGTACCCGGCTCAGCGACTGCAGAATAACTGGCCAGCATTCGTCAACAACTGCTGAGCGCTTGCCTACAAATTGTTAACAATTAAACTTTTTTCATTTGCTTATAATACGGTTCGCTTCAGAATGTCTGCCGAACAATCCGAAAGCGCACCTGCCGTCACGGCGCCTCAGGCCGAGACCAAGGCAGCACCTGCAGCCGATATCACACAGAAAACGACAATTCCGACTGCAACCACGCAGCGCATAAAAAGCCCCAAGCGTGTGGCCGCTGGAAAAATGGTTGCCGAAAGAACGTGGCTGGCCCGGGAAGAACAGAAGAAAGCGGCCGAGGCTTATCACGCGGAAAAAAAGGAAGCGAAAGCCGCCACAGCGGCGGTCCCTGAGCCAGCCCCGACTACAGAAGGTGAAAGCCCAAAGAGCGAAAGCCCAAAGAGCGGCTGGCCCAGCACCAACCAATGGCTTACTATTGGCGGCATAGGCGTCTCAATGCTCGGGTTCTATTACACACGTGAAGAGCTCAAGGCAATGGCCAAGTCCGCATTCGACAAATTCAAGTCCATGTTCGGCACATTCAAAACGCCGGAGCTCGCGTCGCAGCCCGCGCCTGAGCCAGAACCTGCTCGCGCGACACGGCCAAATACATTTAAAAAAATGATTTAAACTTTTGCGTGTAATATACATCACGATGTCTGACATTGCTCATACTCTCATCAATGCAGCCGCAATTGGCGGAATTTCGATATTATGGTTCGAATTTACTGCAAAAGCTTGCAAAAAGGTGAAGCAACTTACCAACGAAATGTTTGCTGATAAGGGTGCAGAAGAAAGAAAAAGACAAAGAGAAATAGACCAAGAAGTAAGAAGAAGACTATCAGAAATAAGAAGAGAAGAAGAAGCCGCGGGGGGAGGAAGATTAAATGCACACAGTTTGGAGAAAAGTTTTTAAAAATATACTCAGATGGAAGTCTACTGCGTGAAAGACCGGCGAGTGACGCCGAACGTCCGAGGAACGACAAAAATTGTTGCTACAAAGAACAACAGGCGACTGCTAAAAGTGAAGTGCGCTGTGTGCGGAATCACCAAAACAAAGCTTTTGCCTGGAATTCCCAGAAAGAAGAATTAATTTTGGTTTAAACTTTCATTCTTCACTTATATCGAGCACCATGTCCGACAACAAGCTTGTCAAGATCGTCATTGAAGCCGCAACTCTCACGGGATTAGCCGCGGGCATCGGCTGGGTCGTAAAAAAGGTTGTGAAAGAGAATTTCACTTCCGATCCCAGCAGCAGCCCGATGAATTACGTGAAGTTCACCGCTGTCATGTCTGGCAGCATTTGGCTCAAAAGTTACCTCGAGGACCAGAAAATCCTCCCCGTGAACGTTTGAAATTTTTCGTTTTGAATAAAAAAGTCTATTATATTATCGCGCAATGGCAAGCATTGCAAGAGTTGACGTTCACGAGGTTGTTGAGAGATCCGCGAGAGAAGATGGAAAGAGCTACGACGAAGCACTCAATGAGTTTCTTGCACGTTTCGAGCGCTCACTTCTCAACTTCGGCTGGATCGAGGAAAACGTGAATTAAAAAGAAGCTGCGGTGTTTTTGAAAGATTGTCAACAGCGAGCCGCCGAGGCGTATCAAAACGCCAAAGAAAAATACAAGAACGAACCCGAAGGCCTTCTCGACTGGATTGCAAACAACTTGGTACCATTCGAGGAAACAGGAATGAGTTGTGATTTGAAAAAAGATTCCGTTAATATATAACCATGGCGAGCATCGCGATCATGATTGGCGGGGCCGTGTTGAACGCCACGGCTTTTATCGGCGGCAATTATCTGGCGAGGGCACTTGGCGGGGGCGACAAAGCTGCGCTTGCAGAAAAGAAGCGCCACGACAAAGCTCTCGAAGTTTATCAAGCTGCTTACGCCAAATACGAGCAAGACCGAACACAACTTCTCAACTGGATCGCGACCAGCGCCCAAGAAAAGGAGCAGGCCAAGCAGAACTTCACCAACATTGACTATGCCTTCAAACTCTACAACCAGGTGCATCCTGACGAACACATGGTGCCCCCCAAGGAGCCCAAGTTCTCAGATTTCTATCAGCCAAGCGAGCAGCAGAAAAAGGGTGAAATCGTGTTCGTGGGCGCTGGGGCGCTCGCTCTGACCTACGCGGCCTTCGAGTACCTTTAAATTTTCGGCGCTCTCTGGGCAGAATATTTCTTTCGTGTTGAAGAAAACAAAGATCATTGTATACCATGGACTCTTTGCAGAAGTCTTGTTACGCTTCCATATTGGAAGCAAACCCAAAAGCAAATGAACTTTGGCTTTTCGAAAATTTCGAAAATTTCAAAGAAACTTGGGAGGGTTTGCAAAAATTATTGGAATTGCCTGAGTTTAATCAACTTTTTGTGAAATGCGCTCCAAAATCAATGGAGTAAATTTCGGAAAACAAGATTGTCAAAGGCAAAGAAATTGAGCTGTTGGAAAATTGTATGGATCATTGCGCGGATAAAATTTACGCGGATGAAATGTTAAGCTTCTTAAAACAAGCCATGGGAAAGTTGGAAGAAAAAACAGCTGCAGATTGTTAGACTTTCAGCTCTCGGTGTGGTTCCTTTAAACCTTTTTACGCCTTACTTATATGGACGCCAAACTCGCGAAGATTTACTACAGCCCCAGGGGCTACTGGAAAGGAATCGCCGCGATCAAAAAATTAGCCGAGACCGCCAAGGTACCTGAAGAAGCCGCAAAAAAGTGGCTCATCAGGCAAGCACTCTGGCAGATATTTCTCCCCGTGCCGAAGTGGATTCCTCGGCCGAAATTCGACGTTCCCACACCCAACAAGGTCCACCAGGCGGACCTTCTTTTTCTGCCGCACGACAAGTTCCCTCGCGGCCGCAAAGTTTTCAAATACGCGCTGACCGTTGTTGACGTGGCCAACCGCTACAAAGAGGCCGAACCCCTGACTTCGAAAAATTCTGATGAGGTCGCCCTGGCCTTTCAGAAGATTTACAAGCGCTTGCCTCTGGAATGGCCTGAAATGCTGCAGGTTGACCCCGGGCGCGAATTCATGGACGCTGTCACGAAAGAGATGGAAAAGCACAAAACATATATCCGGCGCGGGCGCGTTGACATTCACCGCAACCAGGCCATTGTCGAACGTTTCAACCGCACCCTGGCGGAGCGCTTGTTCGGCCACCAGTACGCCGTGGAAATGCTTCTCCCTGAGGGCAAGCGGTCCACCGCCTGGGTGAAAAGACTTCCTGAAGTTGTCTCGGCTTTGAACAACGAGGTCACAAGCCTTCTCGGCAAGAAACCCGCTGTCGCCATCAAAGAAAAAGCCGTTTATTCAAGGCCGTCGACACCTTACACGAGGCCTGTTGGGAAACGCGAAAAAATCCTCCCCCCTCTTGTCCAAGTTCGTTATCTCTACCAGCCCGGCGAGCTCGAAGGGGGCGTGAAAAGAGCGACGGATCCAATCTGGTCTTTGAAAGTTTTCGGCATTGAAAGGTCTATTTCCAAACCGGATCACCCCGTTCTCTACTATCTGCGCGACGGTCCCAAGCGCGGCTTCGTGCGTGAAGAGCTGCTGGTTGTCCCTCCGAACACACAGTTACCCCCAGAGCAACTTTGAAACTTCGGCTTCCAACCCTCTAAGTTCATCATCTGTTAATGTTGACAATATATCCATGCAGGTGTATCCGTAAGCTTTGGTATGGATACCGTCGTCACCTATCCATCGCTTTGAATCAAATGGCGAAAGCGAAATTTTGTTAAGATGCATACCGTAGATCTCGTGTCCCTCGCTCCGAAGAATATTCATTCCATGCCATTGCTGCTTCACACCGAAAAGCGTTTCCTTGTACTGTTCATGCGTTATTTGTTTCTTGACAACGTTCTTTTTCACGCCCTTCGCTTTTTTGATATTTTTTTCGTCTGCCTTCAAGATGGAGTACATTTTCGGTCTTAGACTAACGTACTCTGCGATGGGGGTTCCCGCACATTCGTCTTTCATTTTGCCCAAGACCTTTTTTGTTTTTGTTTGAGTGGAGAGGATGCTCCTTCGGGTAGTCGCTCGTGTCGTAAAGGTCCATGCTGTTTTTCCTGTCTTCGTAGACGTCTTCTGTTTCGATGAGAATCAGAAGGCTGTCGGTATCCGTATATAGCAGCTCACACTTTGATCTGTACTTCTTTTTCAGCACGTTGTAAAAGAAGTCGTACATCAGGATCTTGCTGTTGTCAAGGATCGTCATCCCCGTGTAGACCGGCTTGTTGAGAAGCAGCCTGCTTTTTCGCATGTCTATCCCCGCCATGTCGTTTGAGAATAAAACGTGCCTTGAGTACAAAGGGCTGGCGATCAATTTCCTTATTTTGCCCGCCTCGTTGCTGTGCACTATTCTTATGTCAACGCGGTTGCGCAGGTTTTCCATGGTTTTGCCGAAAACGGAGTTGTTCATGAGCTGGTAAAAGTTCTTTTCGAAGTCGCTCTTCGCTTTTTTCCTGAACTGTGTGTTCATCCGGATGTACGGTTCCATCCAGCGTTCTTGTTCGAACTCAAGCACCCTGTGCACACGCTTCAGTTTCATTCCCTGCTTCAGATAAAACTGCAAGTTCCTGTAATGCACTACGTAGTTCTTTTTGTCTTGAAGCGTCAGCAGCAGCTTCTTGCTGTCCGGGGGTTTCAGGTCCAGGTCTTTCATCAGCCCCTTTTGGTAGTCAGACATCCACTCCTTTTTTACAGCCTTTTTCTCCGGCGCCAGGGGATAGCTGTTGTGATCCTCGTGAAGTTCTGGCGGGTATTCGAGCTCCACCTCGAGAATGCACCCCTTCTTCGCGTTTTCTTTCATCCCAAGAATCTCCTCCTCTGTGGGCAACTCGCGTTTCCACTTGAAACCTCTTATCGGCAAAGGCAAGCTCATCGCCCATCCGTAAAGATTGTTTGCGTCGAGATAGAGGAGGTATTTTTTTTGGCTTGCTGGGGTCATAGCCCGGTACCTGCGGGTTGTTTGCCTTGGCGTACCTGTTGCTCACCATGGAGATTCCATCCCGCATCCCCCTTTCCAGGAAGAGGTGCATTTCATAGTCTGTGAAGAGCTCAAGCTCGACCCCCGTCTTTTTCAAGAGCGCGTCCCAGGAGAGGCCTGGCGACGTGAAATAGTGCGCCGGATCCAGCCCGTACTGATCAAGGCACAGTTTTCGGAAGTTCTGAAACACATCCGCCAGCAGCGCGACGTCAGTTTTCACGTAAAGATCGTGGTAATCGCCCAGCGTTTTGCATCCAAAAGCCTCCCAGACGGCCTGCGCGTGCGCGTACTCTTCGTCTGTTATGTGCTCGTTGTTCAGCTTGCTGTGAAACTTCTCTTCGTCCGGAAGCCTTGTCTCGCTGAATCTTTCCCTTGAGTCCATTTACTCGTAAGGATAGATCCCATTTTTGTAAAGCAGGTCGCTGCCTTTCGAAATCGTTGATGTTATTTTCAAAGCCTCTCGGTGTCGCTCTTACAAGTGAATCAAGGCTCCCTTGCAAAAAGTTCAAGCTGTCGATGAAACGAAGATTACCGACCGAGAATGTGATATATTTCTCCATGTTGTTGGGACACATTTGACCTCTTTCTCCAGCCTCGACATCGCTTGCATCAAGTGGTGCGCGTCGTAGCCCCTCAGGTTATGGAATACGACTGGTATTGGGTCAGTCTTCGGGTTAATTCGCAGTTTCTTGTTGCATTCGGCGTGCGCGGCTCCGCGGTACCTGCCCGTTATGTGGCAATGGTCCTTTACCGCGTCTCTGAAGTTTTTCTGAAGTAAAGGGCTTCCACAGTACTTACAGTTTTCCTGTGATTCTGCTTTTAACTTGTCTTTTTCATCTTCCAGCCTTTTCAACCTTTGAAATCCCCACTTCTCCTTCTCTTTCTGTGCCATGTAGAAACATTTTTTGTGGCCTTGCCCCCAATAACCCCATTTTTCTCTTACGCCTTCTTCATCCGGTTCTTCTTCAATGTTCCAGACGGGCAAAGAATCCATGAATTCGTCTTTTATCAGAGCTTTGTTGCAAACGTGGCAATCGACCGCTTTCTTGAAGTCTTCCCAGTCCTTCCACGCCATTTCAATCGGCTTTGGTGTGGCCAAACTCTCTCTTATTTTCTCATCCTCCTGCATAATGGCACTTAAAAACTCCCCAACCGCGTTTTCACCCCTGTAAGTGTTGGAACCTACCACATCACCATCACTTCTCACAACAAGGTAAGAATAACCGCATGCCTCGAGCCTTTCGGTCTTCTCTGTGTAGCTTGTTTGCGTTCTCTCACGCTCACAGCCATGAATCTTTCTGACAAGAGCCTCAAAGTCCGCGTAAATAGCGAAAGGCGCCTTCATCTGTTTTTTGAAGTTTTGGAAGGAAAGGATGTTTTCCCCCTCTTCTGGCATCACGATCCTTGTCGGCCTGCCATTCACACCGTTGCGATATTTTTTGTGATCCACCAGCAAGTCTGCTCTTGAGAAACCGGTCAAGCACAGCATGCAAAAGTGTTTTGCATTGCTGTTCTTGGTCTGATCGAACAGCAATGCGCTTTCTCTTTTTACGTAACAATAGTGCTGGATTTCCCCTGACTCGATTAACATAATGTTTATCCGCGGCACATCCGCTTGTTTTTGGCTTAACTGGTGCACGATCACACAATCGTTTTCCCAGCCAAATACGTTAATTGCGAGTTTCGGGTTTTGTGCCTCGAGCTTTTCTATCTGTTTTACCGGTGTGGGGAAATCGATGCCTACGTAGTTGATACCGTCATTGACCGGATATTTGCTTGGTCTTTGCGGGTTCTTTCCATCTTTTGGAGGGAATAAAGCGGCTCTGAGTGCCCACTTCAAACATTCGTTGTCTTTGTTTTGCACGTTGATTATTGCCTTCTTTTTCGCCAGTTTGGCTGGAAGAGGCAAATAGGTCCCTCCGCGAAGCGGCTGGTAGCGCGCAACATTCACGTACGCGATTTGTATCCTCTCAACCGCCCATCCCGATCCCAATTCGGTCCAGTGTTCTATTTCTCCTTTTGCGTTTTCAATGAATTCATCAAATTTTTGTTTTATCAGGTCCTCATCATTCCTTTTGAAAACGTGCGGTTCGTCGTCTTTGAAATAATGCTCCATGAATTGCGTTTCACCGTTTCTTTCTATTGAGAACTTTACTTGTAACCCGAAACTTACTTTTACGCTATTTAACCCAAGGGTTTCTTGTTCGACCAAATCGGTGATCTTTTCTTTGTTTTCTCTTGCGAACTTCAAAAGATCTTTATTGTTCGGGTTACTTTCGGATATAGCCATTCTCCACACACGGAGCCATTCTTGGAAATTGTTTTGAGATATTTGGAACCCGTCGTACAATGCGGTAAGATCTGGGTTCAACGGCTCGGGAAGGTTCGTTCTTTCCTCCCTCGGTATTTGGCCGTAGAACATCTGCAGAACATCGGACGAGTATCTTGCGGCAGCCATGACGGCGTATACACTGAGCATGCACTTCTCCAATAGGAAAATTTTTATGGCACATATTTGAATATACAAGTGAAGGGCACTCTGCGCATATTAATTACAGACGTTGCAGCTTCGCTGGACCCGCTTTTTTGCTGTGCTGTGCGCCACACACGCATTTCTGGCACAGCACACACACGCAGCTCTGGCAGAGCACACACACACACATATAATGAGGGTTCTGGTCACAAGCGAACACAACACAGTGCAAGCACAACGCAACTCCGAATCTTCAGATGAGGAGTTGCGTTGTGCTTGCACTGTGTTGTGTGAGTGCTGTGCCAGAACCCTCATTATATATGTGTGTTACAGACATTGCTTATTTCACGTGCATGTCTTGCTTTTGCGATGTTTGCTGGACACTTCTCGGAACTGAGTAAGTTTATCATTCTCGGGAAACAATTGGGTGATCATAGCATGAGACCCAAGCTTATTTTCCAGACGTGGGTGTTTCGGTGCGCCCGCGATCCTCTGTACATGCTGACCGAATCTTTCCCAAACCCCGTAGATTTTCTGTTCTAGTCCCCGCCCCAGATGAACGCGTTTTCAAAGTTAAAAATGTTCACCTGACAAACAAGATAAATCATTGTGGGTAAGATAACTTGTTTTAGCTCTAATTTAATGTGAGAGTCCACTGTCTGTGACAGTTGTTAAATCATTACATTTGTTTCTTCCGAAAGCTTCAATTCAAGATCTTTAAACTGTTTTCTGTCAGTTTGTATTTGGGCGTGCAGGATGTTCATTTGATGTTATGTTGCTTACGGCCTGGTTCAAGCGTCGTGCTTTCATCATGGAGAACTCCATTGATGAATTAAGTTCAGCTTTGCATGACTGTGGATTCTAACCCCGTGACCTCCCAGATACCGGTCTTGCGCTCTAACCACTGAGTAACGGACAGACTCTTGGTGAGCTAGGCCATTTCACTAAACGATGGCGACTCTGAGTACATTTATCCATACTTGTTGACGGACGAAAACCGTAAAAAACGTACAGAAAAGTTCTGTAAACTTAGTCAAACCTTCACACAATGTGTTAGTATACGAACGAATGTCGCAAAAATACGTCTGTGGTTGGTTTTTCTGACTGTGTTTAGTTCTCAGCGTATTGTGGTAAAATGTAGAGCCGCCATATTTTTACTACAGTGAACTGAATTCAATATGACGATAGCGCGGTGTTTCAACCAAGCCTAACATTGTGCATTTGCTAATCTTAAAGCATCTTTTCATTTAGCACTTTGTCGTGAAAATGAAGGCCTGTCCTTGTTAAAGTGTGTGATTTAAGCTAAGGAAATGGCAAAGAGAATATTTCATTTAATACATAATCTTCGACGTTTCAATGTCATCGTCGCTTATTTCTCAAGCCAATATTTTACAAACAGGAAGAATGTTTAATAAATGCCTGTGTTAGTTAACGATGAACCGAGGATAAATAACTCGCAAAAAATTTCGGACGTTCAATTTTCGAACGTTTCATTTCGGACACTTGCTTGAAACATAGCTAACGTAAATTTATGCCTACAAAACACGTTTTAGACTGAAACAACATCTGTGAAAATGATATTTTAACTGCATCCTCAAGGTTTTACAGATACATCGACGGGAAAATAGGGAAAATTCTATCTAAGTCGATTAGTATCTGATGCAGTGTCTCAGTTAGAGTTCTCTCGGTAAAGGAAACTAGCTGCTTTGAAATTAAAATCATCCGAAATTTTTTGCACGTAATGTAGGTGAAAACTGTAATAATGAAAGGTCTGGCGAAAAAAGAAAGTGATGGTCACTTTGTGATTCAATAACACAGTAGCAACATTAAGCAAAATGATTTGAATGGATGTAGAGTTTATTATATTGGATCGTTGCCAATTTGTAACTATGTTTTGCACAGGTAATTAAACCGTTATCAGCTAAGTTGTAAGTATTAGACTTGATGGTGAAGAGTACATTGAGACAGCCAAAGATTATGTCGTCTGTTGTCAAGATAACATTGTCATTGTGAATTTTAGAAATTGAACACGAGTGGATGTTTGAGAAAACGAAAATTCTGTGGAAACACGAGGCGTGGACGAGTGTTGGCGCAGCTCTTTCCAGTTCTCACAAACATTCCGTCATGAATGTTTCATTAGTCAGTGAAAACTAGGAAGGGAAGCTTGTACTTTCTTTCATGAAATGAACTTTGGAAATATTTTCCCTTTTCATAGCGTTTTGATGGTAGTTTTTCAAAGAATATTAGTTATTAGTGATAGTGTTAAGTTGACTTGCTTATATCATAAATTAGTATATACCACACAAGTGAATGGTGCTTTTCACGCGCTCTGATTGGTTAACTCGGGGGTGATTAGCAAGTACTATTCACCTCCAAGCAGCCGGCGCGAGAGATTTCAAAATTTCCGACCGCTTGGCACACATGAAATAACGTTTTGGTCCGCTAATTATTCACATTTTGTGGTATATTCTAAAGCAATTATTCACCTCGGTGTCGGTGAAAGTAATGGATATTTACCTCGCCGCTTTGCGGCTCGGTAAATATCCACCACTATTCCCGTCCACTTCGGTGAATAATTGTTAATTATTTTTGTTTAGATTTTGTCGGAGTAACTGTAGTGAAATACCAGTTAAGTTATTGTAGTCAAGGATGCTGTTCCTACTAATTCTAGTGGTAACATCACTGTAAACAACATCGTCTACGTCAGTTTTAAGATGTCTGTCTCGTCGAACCCTTCTTGACCATAAATTAAAGTTTCTAAATCAGTTATTTGTAGATTTGACTTGCTTAGTTGCATGCCTGTGCGGCCATTTATAAATATGTTAGAAACATATTTTTGTGTATTTATAATTTAAACAATTGGGAAAAGAGAAATGAATGTACAGTTGTTTGAGAGCTCTCTGGCAAGATTACCTTTCAAAAATTAGCTAGCCTGATGAATATTTTGCAAAAGAGGTATGTAAGCACCTTTGCGAAGTAATTTACTTTCACTCAAACACAATAAAGAGTTTTGTCTAACTCGCGGAAGAGTTCATCTTGTGTTTGTTGTCCACAATGAAGGGGCGTTTGGGACGAGCACACGACAAAATAAAAATGAAAAGTATTGGGACGAGTGAAGCCATGTGTTTCGAAAAGATGATGGATGTAGGGGCGGATCTTCGCTTTGTTACTGCCAATGTTGAATATTGCATGACCACTTTGGGATGGAAAAAATCTAAAGACCATACGTATGGGAAGATTATGATGGAGGCTAAATAGAGCGTTTATGGTTATACACTCTTTTATATTACAATACATTTTATAAGAATATTGGTGTTGAAATTTGCAAAATTTTAAGAATATTTTAAGAATAAACTCAAGGCTGAGATGTTGAAAAGAACATCAATTTTTGTGCTGAAAATTTGTAAATAAAATTCAATAATACATATATTTTTTTACCTAAACCATATAAAATTCTCTCCTTTCCCAAACCGCAAAACCAGCACCAGCTGTGTGGGTGTCTCGAAAACTCAGACCTCAGCCCCTTGAAAAACTGAGACCATCCAGTGTCTCGAAAACTCAGACCCTTAAAAAATTCCAGACTCCATAATTTTTAACGCATATGTTGTAAACACACATACGTGCGCAATTCAGTCTCCTGTTGCGACTCGACAGATCTACCTGTTCATACTTTTCGTTACAAACAATTATGATCAAAAGGAAAAATAAAAGTCGCAAGACAGATATTTCATCGCTTCAAGGGAGCTAAGCTCGATTACCAGCTGCTGTGATCGTGAAAGGAGCACGCGCTCTTCCCCCGAGGAGCGTAGACCAGACATGTGAGAGCAGCGGAAATCGAGCCTACCTTGCGCCTCGTTGGCAAAGAGATCAAGACAGGAAGTGCAAGGTTTAATGTTCAGGAGGCAGAGGACCAGTCGTACAACTCCACGTACATCCAACACAAATTGACTTGGACGAAGGAGAGAACTTGGGGACAAGGCAGAATTGCTTTGTCTTGTTACCATGCTCGCGCGTCGCGCCCCCCTTTTTATATCGTGAACTGCTAACTACACGTCTCCAAGAAGATTCCCACCGATGTTGTTGCTACTACAACCACGATTTCTGCAATTATTGTTTTATTTTTTTTTGTTATTAGATTTGATTACTAGTAAATTAGTATCTTAACGTGTATGAATAAAGTGTATAAATAGAGTTAAATAAATAAATGAATAATAACCAAATAAATAAATAAAATAAATAAACCAAGGTCTGGGAAAAGTAAGAGGTTTACATTTTGAAGACGTTAGCGGCACCCTATATTACGCTGTTCAAAACGGGAAAGTTGGATGTTAGCAGGAGTAATACGATAACAGGTTGACGGAAAATAAGACATATGCTTGCACAAATTTTGAACTTCTTGATATTTGGTTGAAAAAAAAACGCGCTTTTGAATTACTGACAATAAATTGTGAAAGCTGTATAGTAAGACAAAGTTTTCAAAGCAACGAAGATGTCAGGTAAGTGCACGGAGGGTTTTGTAAGTACAACTTGACACCGAGAGTGAGATTTTTCCCCGTCCATATAAATTCACTGCGTAATCTGTTTCTCAACACGACGTTTTCAAATTTTGCGGCATTTTAAGGTCCAGTCATCTTGATGATTTCGTTCGTTGTGAAGGCAAAGAAACCTTTTGACTCGGGGGAGAGGGGGTACTCCCTTGTATACGCTGTATGGGTATGTGGGGCACCGAAGGTTATCATTTTTTAACAGTTTTTTGGTTCCCTGGAATTGAGTATGTTGTTGATATTTAAAGCAATTTATCTTTATTCATTAAAATCGGGGAATTATAAACCCTTCTCAAAGGCAAGCCGATGCTTGGTGGCAGGCGTAAATGAACTAGAGATATGACCTGTATATATTAATGTATATATTAAAGACATGCTGAGTTTTGAGGGGTGAAGCAGGGGTGGCTCGACTTGTGGATCAGTTCTGCTGTAAAAAAATTATATTTTGGAGAAGTGTCACGTACTGAAGGAAAGAATACGAGGGTAGCCCGCATCTAGGTGTTAGGTTAGTTTAGGAGCAGCGCACAGAAAACGGCGAGAGAAAAAATAAGAGTAGAGCACTGGAATCTTTGCCGCATTTCTCTCTCGCCGCTTTTCTAAAAGTTCTCAACTAGCCGAACGCCCGAAACAGGTTAAAATAAGGGCAAAAGCCTGGAATCGAACTTTTACTGTATAAATCGTAGTCTACGCTGTGTAATATACAACCCAGTCGACGATTGTTGCTCCAGGTGAATCTCAAGTACGAGGCAATAAAAATGTTCTAAATGTAAACTCGATAGTAGCGGACACTATGAACGAAGAGTGATCTAATCTATAATTTAGTTACAAAGAAACGACAACTGCTTTTGATTTTGGAAAGCTCTTTATTCTATACTCTACGAACTTGAAGATACCACAAACAAAACCCCTACAACTACTCCATGTGCTTCAAGTTGCTGCACCGTCTCCCGTTTCTACGGCGCCTGACAGGGCTCCCTCTTCCTCAGATGCCCTGAAAAATGATATTACACCTTTATCACTGAATGCTAGACTACGAGTAGTCGGGTTTTGTTCCTGAAATCCTCCACGCGTGGAACTCAGTTAATATTATGCAAATTAGGGAAAGAAATGAGGAGGGAATGGGGAGAGGAAAGAAAAAAATCCTTTCCCATTTTTCTCCGCGCCTGCGCTTCTCGCGGCTCGCCGCTCGATCGAGAAGCGTAACGTCTGGCAGGCTAGGAAAAGAAAGAGACTGCTCGCAGTCTAACTGAAAGCCCACACCTTGATTAACTTAAAATTTAAATGGTATAACATTTTATTGTCTATTTTTTTAACTGAATTCCTTGCAAAAGAGACTCGCAGTTGGTCGATTCTTGGAAACTAAAAACATAATGCTCCTTCTGAGCCAATAAATATAGCTTATGCCCACTTCTGAAACTTATTTATACTACATCAAGTTAAAAGAAATAATAACTATCAAATGCTTGGAAATATGTATTGATCAACAGAAACTTTTAAAATTTCATTTCTCCATTTTTTCTTTATTTAGTCTTTAGATATATCAAACAACCGACAAACTGCTCGCAAAAATCCGGGGACAAATATCCGAGCATATTTTCCAAATACATCTGACAGATAGAAGATGGAGACCCACAACAGAAGCTTGCGGAACACCACGCGATAAACTCGAGCAAAAGGAAGGAATCTCATGTCCCAAGTAGAAAAAAACTGTTTTCGATTAACATCATTTTTATTTCAGCCCTCTCTCACCTTGATCGGACAGCCGTACAGCTCAGCACGTATGCTGATATGGCTGTGCCATGTCAACGGATGGATTCGGACAAAACGGGCATGGAATGGCGGGAAGATCTTGTGAACAACAATGGAGTCCCGATCAAAGTTGCCCCGAAAAACCTAAAATAAAAAATGAAATTAAATAATAGTTAAATCACGGATTTGAAATAAATTACTGAATAGTTTGTTTGCTATCTTGTTGCCGAGAGCAGACTGCTGATTTAGAATAGTCGATATTCGTATTCTCGTTATTAGACTGGAACTAGCTTGCAATGGAGGCTCAGGTATCAGTTGTAGACTAGTTTATGTGATCAGCGTGACCCACATGTGTCACGCGTTGTCGGCTTCAATTCATCAGTGACAGCTGCAAAGAAAGCCGACTTCGGCAAATAACTTAAACCTTGGCCTCGCTATTTCATGCACAACCTCATCCGATAACTGTTATGTAACATCAATCTTGCTACTTTATGACACACTTAATGACTAATGACTCAATGATACCCTGATAAAACGTACAATGAGATTATGAAATCTCGAGCACGTAATCTCATTTCTTTAGTATAAATGTACTAGTCTTCTAAAATTTAAACAACATTTCGAAACTGCTACTTTGAAAACGCAAGGAAGCAGCAGATCGCATACTGCTAGGCTACTCATAATCAACTACAGAATAGATAGTGGGTGGCGTAGCCAATCAGAGAACGGCATTCGTGATAGAACGCTAATATGGTGGCCTGGGACTGCCATAGCAAAAAACTCATTATCTTATCAACTTTCTTGTAAATTTTTGTTTTAATTTGTTTTTCAGTTGTATTTTTTATGTTTCTTTCAATGTCATTATGTTTTTTAGCACAAAAATATTTTTATTTAAAATCTAAAGTAAACAAATTTAGAATTAATTTAAAACAAAAGAAAATATCTCAAGAAACGAAATTAAAACAAAATGATTTTAAAAATGAAAGTAATTTCAAATGTAAATAAAATTGCTCTTAAATAAATTTAAAAACGGATCTAAAAATATTACTTTGAAACAGTCCCAGGCCACCATATACAACCGAAAAACAAATTAAAACAAAAATTTACAAGAAAGCTGATAAGATAATGAATTTTTTGCTATGGCAGTCCCAGGCCACCATAGTACGACATGTTATGTAAACGGCTGAAAACCCGTTTAACTGTGAAACTGGCAATTCTTCCGGTTGTTAGCGGAACAAATGTCAAATAAATGATAATTACTGACCTCAAATGAATGAAGAAGATTGTGGACTTTGCATGCTTCCCGATTTACGGGATATTTTAGTGTAGTCGATTGGCTGCCAATAGTGACTTCCGGTTGAATTGGGCCGCTACCGCTCAGTTAATAGGGGGCTTAAGCAACGACAACGACGACGCCGAGGACGACGTCTAGTAAAAATTGAATTTATATTTTACCAGCGAAATTCGCGATTGTCTATATCTGTTCAATACGCCAATGGCTCTAAATACGTGCTTAAGCTAAAGATGCAACGACGACGTTCAGTTCCAAATGGAAATGCGACAAATTAGCCGTTGTCATCCACGTTCCGTAGACGACGCAGAACTTGGTCATTTCACGTTGTTTTTGTTTTGTTTTGTTTTTTTTCTTTGCAGAGGACGGCAAAGAAATGTACAAAGATTTATAACGCACGTGCACAGCCATTGTTTTCCTCATTAAACCTTTTGTTTGGTGGCGTTCTCGTTGCCGTCGTCGTCGTCGTGGTTTGCTTAATCTCCCTAATACTCAAAAGATGTAAACATTCACAACAGTCGATTTATCTTTTACAGAATGACTTCTTGATACCCATAACCTTAATCTGATGTCAAATAAATCCATCTTTCATGACTAAAAGTCAAGTTCGGCCGTGAAGAAGTCAGTTGTGCTTACATTTTTGATGTATAGGCCAGGTTTCATAGCAGGTCGAAAGACACTGAAAGCGGATGCAATCTCCAAGTTTCGTTAAAAAGACTACCTTTATATTTTTTTGTGTCGCCTTTTTGCTTTAAAGATCAATACACAGTCACGTCTCTAACAGTCGAGAAAGCGCATATGACCTAAGGGAATCTGAGAATAAACTCAATGTTCCATTCCCGCGCACAAACTATTACAAACATAGGCACGTAAGGCGTGCAAGAGTTATTTTTTTGTGAACTATAAGTCTCGGAGATAGGAGCATTCATGGAGCTGTTTACAGTAATGATTTAGTTGATTTGACAAGTTTTTTTGAATGCGATGTACAGCAAGAAAGAAACTGGTAGTTTATGATGTACATAAGATGTTACATCGGTAATGGTAAGATAACTAAATAGTAAGCCATAAAATGTTTGACTGGACAAACTACAGTAATCTGACACGTCTCCAGATTAAAGTGCACCTAACCCCAAAATTTTTTTTTCGCTAAAACAAATCTAGACTTTATTTGAAGCATTTGGGCGAAGAAATTTTTGAATTTGGTTGAATCCTCGATTTTCTATGCCCTTTCAAAGTCGCGATTAAGTGTTTCACGACCGCGTTTTAGGGAGTCTGGGGCGGCGGTACCTGATGACGTCTACCCAGGAACCAAACACAATAGCGCCTCAGTCAACTCTCTGTATTTGCTCGAGAAAATAGAACGCAAAACTAATCGTTCCGATGTATTTTGGGACTAAAACGTCCAAGTTTTGTCCCAGAATCATTTCTTTTTCGTCACTGGAGTCAGAGTTAAGTTTCGATTCGGAAGGCTCCGAAATAAACTTCGATCGAGCACGTTCGACGACTGTGACCTCACTGCTTAGAACTTTGAGAGCAATTTACAATATTTCAAGCGCCGACGGGGAAGACGTTTTTGCGGACGAGCTGCTTGTATATTAGGAATGGAAAGCTAGATACGAAGTGGAGGAGCAGGCAAACGAAAAGCAGGAAAGAAAACTCAAGGACTGCTTTGGATGGTAATTTCGTCAACTAAACATAAGATTCCCACGCGTGTTTATAGCCCGTTTACATTTGTCCTTACCGAGAATGTATTTTTTCAAGGTCCTGTTAAATCCAGTTTGTGTTTTACTTTCAGTTGAATGCTTCATGTTTATAAGAGCGACGTACGTGTTGCAGTTTTCGAGACTTGATGACCTCCAAAACATTGGCTTCGATCGATTGAAAATCGTATTGTTTGGACCTGTATTTTTGAAGCTACGGGAAGCAAGGCGGAAGGAAACATTTCATACAATTACCGATTTCACATTGTCACACGTTTTAAGTCGTAACTCCAAATAACCAATGTAAATTGTTCTCAAAGTTTGCAGTGAAATTCGTCGGATAAGCGAAAAGGATGTGTTCCCTAAGCGGTCCGCATATGTTACGCGGTCATAGTTTCGACGCTATTGCACAGAATCTTTGTCGCACTGCTGATTTCCAAACCTTCGAAAAACTCTGTGAGTCTAACAATTTTGTTATCATGTAATTCTAGAGGATTAATCTTCGACTTTCATCTAAATCGAAAGAGAAATAAGTGTTGGTTAGCAGCGTACAGTTGCGATCTATTTACATATTAGTATAAACGCTTCTTGATCATGACCGGATCACACAACTTTGCCGGTTATGTTATAAATATTGCGGGATTGGAAGATATAGGCTGTAGGTAGTATTTCTACAAATTTCTGGTTAGCTTTAAGCAGAAAATTTATGAAAATAGCGTTCGAAAGTCTGCGGAGCAAATTCCAGTGAGAGTTCTTCAATGGTTCTCACAGATTCAGTTCGCTTGTTTCGGTTCGACAAAATCAACCATCGTTTATGTCTTTATTGCACCATTAGCCGATCATCGTCAGTAAATTGTACAGTATATCTTTCTTTAAATCTGGAATATTGCTGCAACAGCCGATAGCACCTCTGGAAGGCGTTTTCCGCGCACTTTTCGAATGTGTATTGCACCATCCTGAAGGAAATGAGAGGAAATGAGATATCCAACCTTCCTGGGTAGACGTCACAAGAGCCGCTGGACCCATTCTCCTCAAACTCGGTCGTGAAACAAAATGGCGGTGTTTTGGAGCTATTTTCGAGATTTCGTCGTGGCACAGAAAATCGAGGATTTAACGGAATTCAATTTTTTCGCAGAACTATTTCAAATGATAAGTAGATTGGTTCTAGCGAAAAAAAAATTTGGGGGTTAGGTGCACTTTAATGTAGATACCATCTTATTTTCTAACAGGCAATTTTATTCGTTCTTTGATACAACCCACACTGTGATTGGTCTGACACGCGCACATGCATAACTCCCTCACTCACCGATCACTTAGCCCTTCCCCCGGAGGGAGGACTCCCTTATATGGGCTATATAGGTCTGTGCGGCCCCAAAGGGTATGGTTTTTCAGCTGTTTTGGTCATAAATAGGGTACGGTTTTTGCACTCTAGCCTTGATATGAGTATGCCTTAAGAAGAAGCCTTTTTTTCGTCATTATCGAAAAGAAAATCTCCAAAAGCCCTTCACAAATTTATATGTTTACGGTAATTTAACATTGGTTTGAACTAGGGAGCTAATTATAACGCAGGTCTGAAACAGGGTTTTGATTTGAGGGTCAGGTCGTAAATAGGGTTTCGAATTTTTGGTCAGGTCAGAAATAGGGTAAGGAATATCGCAGATTTTTGTCATAAATAGGGTAAGGGTTTTGGGAAGCGGGCCGCACACCCCCAACCAATTTTTCTGGGAGTACCCCCTCGGGAGCCCTTCCAGCCCCCAAGAGGAATTTTTGCTCAAAAATACTCAACTTAAGAGAACTTTTCGCATTTTATACGAGTCGTAAGTTTACCCTTTTTACACAACACAACGCAACAACACTACTTCACCGAAAATAGAAAGAAAGAGAAAAAAAACTCTGACACGTTGAAAGTCTGATTTAATTAAATTGCACTTTAACTTGGTGCCACACAGTCTTCAAAGAACATTTGAACAGTTTTCATACTTTTTACCTTTAAAAATATCGGACTGAAAAGAATGTCATAAAATGCCCATCAAATAAAAATATTAAACTGCTACTGCAGAGACGTAAAAACACTCTAGAAATGAAAGCTTCTTTTTTGTTTAACCTGGGAACAATAGCCGATAATTTGTAAGCTCTAATTGAATTTACTCCCATATGAAAAACAAAAGTGTCGAGTTACCATTTGTAACTAAAAATAGTAAACATCTCGTGGGAACAAGTGGTGACGATTCGTCAGCTCTAATTGAATTTACTACCTCGTGAAAAACAAGAGTGTCAAATTACCCATTGTAACTAAAAAATAAAAGTATCTCGTTATGTTTGCATGCAATAAGAACAAAACAATCGTTACCTGCACTTACTATTGTAAACGTTAGAACTGCATCAAATCTAAATAGTCTCGTCTCCTCTAAAACATGTCCTAAGAACTAGAACCGACGATTCGTGACCTCTAATTGAATTAACTCCTTGTGAAAAACAAAAGTATCAAGTTACCCTTTGTAATTAAAAGTAAAAATATCTCGTGCCATTTGCCTACTACTCATGAACTGCTTCAAAACTCAAGACTCATCTCGTTCATAACTAGCCACCATTACACTGAAAATTATGCACTCTAAAACAACCCAATGTACGTATGTAACTGTCACACACCCCTCCAAACCGGACTAAAAATCACAAACCGGCAACATACACGTCACTCTTTATTTTTCAATTACCAAAGTCCTTGTGTTTATACATACCTTGTGTTTCTCACGTACCATTTACCTTTACAACAAGAAATTTGATTGGCTGTTCATAGTAGATCCAATCTGATTGGTGTGACATACATACATCTCTCACTCACTCACTCACTCACTCACTCACTCACTCACTCACTCACCCATTGACCCGTCCATAACATACCCGACGCGCCGACTAAGAGCTGTAGCTATAGTGGCGCCATTCTTTGGAACAACCTTCCTTACAGCTCAAGGTAAGCAGAGTCCCTGAGGCAATTTAAACGCCTACTCAAAGGAGAACAGTAATATAAGGCACAGCATTCGTGGAAAACAGCCTTTTATTTACACATATGTTACAGTCGAACCTCTATTAGGCGGCCAGCATCTATCTGGCGGCAAGCGGCCAAAGTCCCAGAAAA
Source organism: Orbicella faveolata (assembly GCF_042242905.1). NCBI lineage: Eukaryota > Metazoa > Cnidaria > Anthozoa > Scleractinia > Merulinidae > Orbicella > Orbicella faveolata. The sequence continues at coordinate 16,736,074 of NW_028301576.1, read as the reverse complement.
ATTGTCAGGTATAGACTGTAATAAAAACCTCTGTTCAACGGCCACCTCTATTAAGCGGTTGCGCCCAGCTTCTTGCCATCCCAAGAGTGATTTTGTTTTCTTTTATTCCTCTATTAAACGGCCAGGAGGATTTCAAGTTGGACGTTTTTAGCCAGATGAAGGTAAAAGAATAATAATATGGAAACGTAAATGTTTCTTTGGCTTTTGTTAACGTCATGGACCGTATTACAACCCTCATTGTTCTACTTTTTCGCCACTTACATTTGTTTGTACTTATATTTGATAAACTGAAAACTGGACCACACCCAAAGTTGTTTTCGGGTGAACCTCTATTAAACGGCCACCGCTATTAAGCGGCCAGTTGTCTCGTCCCCGAGAGTGGCCGCTTAATAGAGGTTCGACTGTACTTATTTTCATTATATTAGGTATTAGGCATTGTGTATTTTGTATTAAGTATTTTTAGCTGACAAATTTTTACCTTGGTTAAATAAATGTTATCTATCTTCAAAGGTCCTGACCCCAAAAATTGTTCAATTCGTTTTCTTTCTGAAATTGGAACACAGTTTGATAAACTAATGTAATTTGCATTTTCCCCGAAATATAGACTTTATCACGGTTTTAAAACGATCTCGACGTGTGGTCAAGGGCATCAGAAAATATAGCGTTTGTATGGGATTCCAAGGGCAAATAATTTCCTTAAAGAATGAGTTGTGAACTACATATGAATAGCAAAGTAAGGATACTAGACAAGAAGATTGCATGTAGCAAATTTTAGGGATTAAGCTGAGCTAGAGAGCGACTAGTCGTTTTTTTAAACTCCCGTACATTTGTCTACGACTTTTTTTCCGCGAAGTAGTACGCGACTTACAAGTGGACGCAGGATGTTATAAGGAATGATCACAAATTGACGTGCAAACTTTGAACTTCTTGATATATGGTTTGAAAAATTGCTGACAATAATCATGAAAGCTTTATGTATATTTTGCATAGCAGCGAAGATGTCAGCTAAGTACAGAAAGAGTTTTGCAGTTGTCACTGAGAGTGAGATTTTTTCCCCCTACCATGTAAATTCACAAAGTCATCTCCTTTCCAACATAAGAAGAGTTGTGAAAGTTTCACAAATTTTGCGCGCTGCATCTAAGGTCACGCGCCTTCATGAATATGTTTTATCGGTCGGAAAAACGGTAAAGATTTTTACTATTTTGGTCTGAAAAAGCTAAGGTATGTCTTTACGGGCTCGCCTGGAATTGGGTATGTTGTTTATCATGAAACTATTCTTCATATTTATTCAGTAAAACCGGGGAATTTGAAGCCCTTCTCAAATGTTAGCCCCGGGCTTTGGCAGCTATGGTCATCGTTTAGAGACGTGATCGTTTTCGAGGTGTGAAGTAAGACCGGGAGGGCTTGATTTGTGGCTCAGGTTTAGTATCGAAAATGAAATATTTTGGAGAAATGTCACGTATTGAAACAAAGTACTCAAGGGTAGCTTAATCCAGAAGTTAGGAGCAAAAAAAGGTAAGGAAAACATAGGAGAGAGGCACGATACTCCTTCCCTACTTACCCCTCTAATCGCTTTTCCAAGAGTTTCCAACTGACTGAACGCATGAAACAGGTTAACACGACAGCAAAAGCCGTGAATCGAACTAATTCGGTCATCTATTATGCCCACACTGCGTAATATATAATCGTCTAGTTGGGCCGCTATTCCTTCAGGTGAATCTCAAGTACGGGGCGATAAAAATGTTCCAAATGTAATCATACTCGTGATAAACAAATCGGACTCCCGCTGCGCGGTCGTCCGATTTTGTTATCACTCTTATGATAACCAACCGAATTGGACTCCACTCAGTCCTATTACCATTACTTATCAATATGCAGATTAAGAAAATATGAAATTGTTTCCAAACACGCCGTGGTTTTCAACTTGTTTCTCATTGGGTTTTTAACCCATCCACCTGACCAGAATAAGGCGTTGGGTAAGAGCTGCATGAATAATAAATGAGTTTGAGAAGTTACAAGGAAATGACAACTGCTCTTGATTTTGGAAAGCTCTTTATTCTATACTCTACGAACTTGAAGATATCACAAACAAAACCCCTACAACTACTCCATGTGCTTGAAGTTGCTTTACCGTCTCCCGTTTCTTCGGCGCCTGACTGAGCTTTTCTCAGTTCCTCAGATGCCCTGAAAAATGATATTACACCTGTATTACTGACTGACAACACACTAATTAACTTTCTAATCGTTCTAACTGCATTCCCTCCTCTAGCTATATAAGATTCACATTTTATTGGAAACTAAATGAGCAACTTGTTTACGCCCACTTCTCAAATTACAGACAAACATTTTTTGATCTGGCAGATACGATCTGAACTAGGTAAGAGCATTACTCAGTTTCGATATTTCATTTTTCTGAAACTCTCCACGAGAATCTTCCCGCTCTACGGACCAAGCAGGTCAATCGATGAAGAAAACCACTTCGTGTAAGAAGGCGACAGAGTTACTCGGCTGGACCTCCTCGCTCATTGGCCAGATAATTATTTTTCTGGCCAATCAGAGGGACGGAGTTCGACCACGTTTGGAACTGGTTCGGTAAGAATAAGTCCCCAGGGGCTCTTCAGCTCTTGAAGTAAACTTTCGTCCGAAAATATCGCTCGCCCAAAAATATCGCTTCATCCCGGCTAGTAGCTCCTGGGTCTCCGAGGATGAGTTTTTACCGTAGTTAAACCATGACACCGGTGAACAGAACGTAACGAATTCCACAACTGTAGAGGACACATAATTGTTTCCTTCAGTTGTAGTGTGATGCCAGTAACGAATTAAATAAAAGTTCTCATGAGCGTGGAGTTTTTTCCATTCAGCTTTGCTATTTACTTACTGATCCCTGTTGATTCGTTAACTGACCGCTCTTTTGCTCGCTTCACAAGGTATAAGCATTGGGGATATTCCATCACTCCCAAACATGGTCCCCTCCCCCCTCCCCTCTCCGCGTGTATTCTGTTAATCCGATTATAAAATCCTTCACCATATATCACAACTTAACGGCATCAATTTGGGAGAAATTCCGGGATATAATACACGTGATCTAACGGTATTTTTATTTCAGCCCTCTCTCACCTTGATCGGACAGCCGTACAGCTCAGCACGCATGCTGATATGGCTGTGCCATGTCAACGGATGGATTCGGACAAAGCGGGCATGGAATGGCGGGAAGATCTTGTGAGCAACAATGGAGTCCCGATCAAAGTTGCCCCGAAAAACCTGAAATGAAAAATTAAATTAATACAAGGATTAAATTTAAATTACTTCATTGTTTGTTCACTAACGTTGCTGAGAGGAGATTGCTATTAAACTCAGGATTTATGCGATAGAGATGACGTCATTTTCATAGGTAACAGAGTTTGACAATAGCGTGACACACGTGTGTCGCGTTGTGTTCTTCACTAGTAACAGCTGGAAAGAAAGCCTTTGACCCAGGTAAATAACTCCGGTATCTGCCTCGCTATAACATGCTCAACTTCATCCAGGGTTATCTCAGGGTTAGTTGTGGTTGAGACAGTAAGAAAAATATTGAATTTACGATAAAGATAGTACATGACGTTTCGGCGTCATCTTGTCGCCATCAGGGAGCTTAAGCAAACCAAGGAGAAGACGGCAACAAGAACGTCACAAACATGACAAAACAAAAAGTTTAATGAGCAAAATGTTGACTATTTTCCTCTAAATGGAAGTGCAAAATAGCCTGATGAGAAAAAAAGGTAAAGTGGACGAGTAAACTTTAATTGGTAGATTCAAGTTCAGGTCAGCTCATCGCCGTTACCAAGCAAAGTACAAACCAGTTACATTAAACGAATTAGACTTTTCCTGTTCGCCATAAAATAAAAAACCGTATTAACCGAGCTTACTCGGTCTGTATGTCGGAATCTTGACTGAGGTCGTGAGTCCAGACCAAACGCTGTGAGGTTTGCACGCACGACATTGACCTCTTACAAACCGATCGAGCGTGAGGGCCGTGCTGGAGAATATTTACCCGTTTCTATGGAAGCGGTCTGTATGGAAAACTCCCGACTAAGAAAGAACTAATCAAAACGCTCGGATTTACCTAAAGACTACCTTGCCATATCATATACTGTTTTATTGATATTTGTAGGAAATGAATAAGAGATGATGCAGCTCATTTTTTGAGCTATTATTTAGCTGGCTCATATTCGTATCTCTGAATTCGAAGATGCTGTGTTTTTAAAGCCATCCTTAAACGCGCGTGAATCAAAGTAGTGGTAGACGAACCGTTGTGTAGATCGATAAAGGGGCGCATAAAATTAGAATCATCATTGCGTGTTCTACATTCTACCATGAGGAGACCCCAAGAGAGGTTGAGAGCGAAACAGAGTTGATGCCTGAATCATAATGAAGTCAACATTGTGATTACCTTCTTTCTACCTCGCACGGTGTACTGAACCCAGAAAGAACCTGCATGGCTGTAAGACAATGAATAACTAGTTATCCATTGAGAATCATCTTGTCTTCCTTGGGTTGCTACTTTGGTAACGGTTGTGGGAGTTCCAAGATCAATCTGCAGCCATTGGTTGACGTTATTCGTTTTGACACACCAGGATCCTACCCTACCTGAAGCAGCTGCCAAGTTTAAACGGGCGAACGTGGCGGCACAAACAGCGCTGTAAATAGTTGAGGCAGTCAGGGCACTATTTGGAATTCGGCCATCTTCAATTCCGAGTGACATGGAGCACTGATAGCCTAAAGGTAAAACGATATTAATTCATAAGTGAAATAAAGAGTGAAACAAAAGTCGCTTAAAGTTTTGCTAGTAACACTGTGCGTAAAATGTAAGAATTTTAAAATTTGACTGACGATCACTCGGCATTTCAATGCACAACCATAGATTTTAGATGTGGGTAAAGACCATTTTGGATAAGCAGATTCCTTCCAATAACTAGCCCCTCTGAATGGGTCATTCTCGATACAGGGGCGGATCCAGAAAATTCAGATAGAGGGGGCCGAGTCCCCCACCCTGCTCCCCCCCCCCCCCCGAATGAAAACTTCACTTTTCAGGAGATGCAGCATACATGATTGTGGGCGTATTCGTGATGCAAAGTAAAGTAATGTTAACGTTTCGGAAGATAGAATTAAAGAACATTTTATAAAAACGACTTTCAAAGCAAAATCGCAGTGTTAGTGGTAGGCGAACTGTTAACAGAGTCATTGCATTGCATTTATACATCCAGTATTAATCGAAATAAATCACTGCAGTGGTTTGATAAATGTCATCCTTCTCTGGTTTCGTTTGGCGTACTCGTCAACAGCTACATCATAATTTAAAGGTATGTCTTTGTGAATAAAGAGTAACAACAGTGCATTTAGACGTTCTTCTCCCATGGTGCTGTGATAAACATTCTTCACAAAGCGCAGTGAAGAGTTGCTACGTTCAACAGTTGCACTTGTGACTGGAGTAATTAACAGGAGGCGCAGAATTGTATGGACACTTGGGTAGAGGCTTGAGCTGCAGGCTTTCAATGTCTCTTGCAGTGTCGTGAATTTTACGGTAGCGTTGTTCCTAAAAATAAAAGCAAGAATTAACACATATTTCAAGACAAGGTATAGTCGGTTTTTTCAGCTTATCACAGTTTCACTATAAACTTGGTAACCCATGTATAGTATTAACGCAGAATAACATACCAGAAGCACTTCCGCACTGCTTTGGGACGGCAGATCAGGGGAATAATGCTGAATAAGTTTCTCTTGAGAAGACTCGTTAAGCTGCTGTAAGTTGGCAGGTATCAGTAGCAGTCCAAGCAATGCCGCTTCTGATCGTCCATTAAAGCGGGTATTTGTTTGCTCCAACAAGTTGTCAAGGAAAGGGAGAAATATTGCCCGACGAAAGTAGGCGACTGGTGTCCTGGCATTGGTGTTTCTTAATGTCTGCCTACCAAAAGTTCGAGGGATGCTTACTTTGACGTTTGCCTTCTTAGCCATCTTCTTGATCTTTTCATACACAGAACTTGCAAATGTTATTTTAGCATTCTTGCGCATACCTTTCAGCTGTTCCTTCACAACGTTAACATGCTTGCTGCCTCAATAACATTCAGTGTGGAACCCTGTAACGAACGGCTGAGTCCTACAGTGAAACGTTCCAGAAGGGAAACGTTACTTATCATAAAAACACCGAATGATAATCAAGCTTGCTCTTTAAAACTCGCTTTCACCTGGCATAAGTAGAAACAACTGATCCATTTTTGAAACATCATCAGCAAACTGCTATTGCTGTAATGATTCGAATCGTTTCTGTCAGAATTTTCTATCGAGAGATTAACTCAGGATTATAAATCAATTTACGCAAAACCTTTTGCGACAAATGATTACATTGAGTGCTTTAATATAAGCTAAACTTTAATATTCTTACTTCATTTTCCTTTTTGCTGGGGCAGATGATCACCAAACAAAGTCTCGAAGGCAGAGCTCGAACGTTGCCCGCTAACAGACAGATACAGATCTAAAAAAATCCATTACGTTTAACTTAGGTCAAATAAGTAACGTACTCACCTGGTTCACAATGAAATGTAAACAGTGTCTTCTTTGCTTTCCTCGAAAACTTCAGAAAAATATTTCGCTCTTCAGCAGTGCGGCAAGGGACACGGCGTGACAATATTCGTGTCCAGTGTTCCTCGTCATTTCAAACCGAAAGAAACGCATATTACATTTGACGTTAACAATGAGCGCCAATTTTAATTTTTGGGTTAAGTTTGTTTGAATATTTGATAATATATTCTAATTGTTAACACAAAATATATTTTAACTAACGAAAGCTCCGAAATTGAATACAGTTGGAAGCTGATTGTATAATTATAACAACACTCAAAGGACGTTAGAAGGCTTGGGATCGTACAAAAACGTTTTGAAAAAACAAGAAAAGAAAGCGGGGGGGGGGGGGGGGCGGCCCCCTCGGCCCCTCCCCTAAATCCGCCTATGCGATATATCAAAAACGTGATGAGGAGGCTTGGGGGAATAATACAAAAGAAACCGCATCGAGGTTGAGGGGATGAATAATCTATACAATCCTACCCAGGTTAATTAACTACAGACACATAAATAGCAGTTCAAATACTTTATTGAAGACTGAAAAATACAAATGAAGGCGAACTGAAAATGATGTGTCAGATAAATGTCTTCCACAACACATATCCCCAAGACAGTCAATGATCAACCATTTGGCGCTCCGTATCATAATGCCATTGGATAGAATCCAATACCCCACGTTTTGTTCCTCAAGCCTCGTAGCTAAACCTTAGAGTGTTAATATATCGGAAATGGCCTAGTTTGAATGAATCTCTATTCATTTAAAATTGTCAACACAGCGACGGTCTCAACGTTTTTATTTTGCGTTCAGAAGTTTTCTATTTGGTCACCTCTGTAGTGTTGGAGTTTTTGTGCTAATAAACATAAAAATAAATGGCAAGAGAAAGTAAGCTCTGGTTAGTTGGAAGAGAACGTGTTTCGATTGTCACCCACCGATTGTCACCTGGCCATATATCAACCATAAGAGCGCGCGTAAGATTTCACTAAACATCGGCCATATATAACAAAGCTATACTTACCTTCCTGGCAGCCATAAACTTCTACTCTCGTGCAAATGTGACGTGACCAAGTCTTGGGGTGGAAACGAAGATACTTGGCTTGAACTGGCGAATGCAGAGAATGATAAACTGGAGTGTTACGGTCGATGTTACCTCCAAAAACCTGGGAAATTCATAAGGCTCGAGTCAATTTTGTACCAAAGGAACATTACCTTAAGATGAGACAGTTTTAGCCCCTTTCTCTTGTCACATTTTTTAGGTAACAGCGAAGACACTGACAACAAAACTTTTTTGATTACGCTGATTCATAGAATCGTATCATGTTAAACGGATCTATTTTGCTGTTCGAAATAGGAATTGGTAAACCGAGCTTTTTCCCATTCACGGCTCGTTATCGAGCCCCAAAAACTGACTGACAAAAAAGACAGGTAAAATCAAAAGGCAATGATCTTTAGACTTATCTAGAGCTCTATAATCATGCTCCCTTAACCAGAAATCTAAAAGACGTCTGAACAAAGATTGTATTTCATACCTTAATATGTCCCTCAATGAGTCTGTACCAGGCCCAATGCGAGCCATCCACACTGTAGGACAAACGGTAGCTCCTTACTCGGTCTTCACTATCATATCTCCCCTGTGTCGCCACTTTGGTGACTGTGGTTTCCCGCCCTAAGTAAACCTGCAGCCATTCGTTACCGTTGTTAGTGCGCGTGCACCAGGCCCCGGCCTTCCCCGAAGCTGGGATCTTGTTAAGGCGGGAAAACTGGGGAATGCGCTTGGCGTCATAATATGTCGATGCTGATATTGCGCTGTCGGAAATATGGCCACTCTCCATTCAGAAAACAGCTACGAGCTGTTAAAAAACCGGAAAATGAAATCTTACAGAAGACATATGAGGAAATTCACATATAGAGTACTTCAGCTTCTAAAAAGGACAGTAAGTCAAGACCTAATAGATAGTACCTAACAGAGTAGAATATTTAACATAACATAAAGTGACCCTCCAACCACCTGGAGACGTACGGTAGAGAAAGAAGGGAACGAGGCTGGCTGGAAATCCTGGAAGGAAGTACGAAGAGCTGCAGCAGATAGAAAAGAATGAAAGCGCTCTGTAAAGACCTTATGTGACATCTATTCATGAAGGATAGGTGAAGTGAGCTGACAGTGATCCTCCATTGAGGATATTAAGAGATGGTGTGTGGATTTCTCATCGTTGCAACGCGGGAACCAAACAAATCCGTCTATAGTTAAGCCCCGGCCAAACGATCGCAACATTTCAACCCAGCATATCGCAACATTGTTGGGCGCAACATGTCGCGCGCGTTTGGCTACCCTGTTCCGACGTGTGGTGACATTTTGGTTGTTGTTTGCTCAAATTGGACCGTTTTCAAACTGAAGCCAACAACACCCGGCCAAAGACGTTGCAACAGGGTAGCCAAATGCGCGCACTGTGTTGCGCCCAACAATGTTGCAATCGTTTGGCAGGGGCTTAAGAAAGAGCTGATTTAAACAATGACGCAAATTCAACTCTTGTGTTCTTTTAAAAGGTTTGGGAAAACAAAGAAAAAGAAGTCAATCGTTTTACCTTCTTGGCAACCATAAATCTCCACTCGCATCGAGATGTGACCAGCCCAAGCTTTAGGATGGAACCGAACACTTCTGGCCAAAACCTGGGTGTCTGGACTGAAGAAATGCTTTGTAACCGTAGATCTGTCGGTATTGCCGAGAAACGTCTGCAGATAGAATGTGTCAGTCAATCAATCACTAGATTAAGGAATCCACCTAGCTGTCAGTCAATCAATAAATCAATTAAGCGATTGATTACTCACTCAGTCTACCAGTCAGTCTATGGATCAGTGCCTGCTGGGTTTTGATATTAATTAACTGTACTGATCTTTTTTCAATCCGTATTAAAACTACCATAATACTAAATCCTCAAAATCCCGGGCTTTTTGTGTTCTTTTAAGCGCGTTTCAAAACAGCTGGCTTCCAGGTAAGCTTGTTAAATAGATTTAGTCCCCGTACATGGAGGCAGAGTGCCCCGGCTAACGGGGCTACACGGCTAGGAGATTTGAAACATAGCTCGCCTTTATGTACAACTCACCTAAGCAGGATAGTCAGTGGGTATCTTTTAAGATGGTCGCCAGGCAGAGCAACAAGATGGCGCAAAAAAGAAATGTTTTGGCGGCAAGGTTAATATTTTATCACTCGTTCCTCTAGTGGCTGCCTTTAAGTGAGTAGTGCTATTATTTTGCACTCTATTAATTGAGCGAGCGTAGTCAGTAGAGGTAGTAACGTGGAAAGCTGCCTTGGATTATAGCCCTGCTTTCACGGTCTTTTCACCAAGGCTTGCCGGGAAACCCAGGTGGGTCGAGGCGTTTACATGACAAAAGAACACCTAGAAGGGTGCCTCGGGAAAGTAGACAGGGTGCCCAGGGAAAGCGGGTTACCTTATCTAATATTTCAAGGCCTTAATGCGTTTTATAAAGAAACTCATGAAAAGTTGACTCGCTTAGCCGGGTAACTCTGTTGGTTGGGGCACCATTCCACAGTAAACTTTGTGCAATAAAAATGGATACTGCTTCTACCGTAGCAATGTCATCTTCAGGACTCTTGTTTTTAACTTACTTTGACTTGACTGTTTACCCGGATGTAAACCCAGTTGAAGTCGTCTGCGGTGTAAGCCAATGAGAAACTGGTCACCCATTGATCAGCATCATGTCGACCCTGAGTGGCCACGCCTCTTATATTGTACAACTGGCCCAGGTTTACCTGAAATAATGACATTTCTTATAAGGTGGCAAAATATTGCGTCTCTGATCTCTAATAACGTTAAGTTGACAATCAAAGATTCAGCAGATTACGGTGCCAAACAGTTTCCTTTAAAAGATACAAAACATTGCTGGTTTTCATAAAAAATAAAAATCTTTAGCATTTATTGAATAAAGTCAAAAATATGGCATATTACAAATGATTGATATATAGAAAACGTTGCCAAGATTTAGGTCTCTGCGGCTTTCATTCATTTCATAAATGTTTCAGCCAAAATTTGCGGAGATGCCATGTTGGTGCCACCATGAGGGGCACTAACATGGCGGCCATAAAGTAATAGAAACATCACTCATTAAGTTTTGCTATTGAAACGTTAAGTTATAATTATTACTCCAGAGCTTCGACAAATTGAAAAAATATACTTCTTGTAGTACAATAACTGTTCATTTAGCATAATTCATCGTTTGACCTACGGGACAACCATTTAAGAGCCACTGCCTGTAAATATGGAGAACTTGACTACATGATTCCTTTTATTGCGTCAAAAGACCCTTTTAGTGAACTATTTTCACAAATATGCTTTAAGTTCACATTTTGGTGAAAACTAGGAAAGTTCGAAATACCGCTTGATCAACTAAGATGGCGGATGAGATGCATGCAAAATTGAGCATTTTTAACAGGCCAGTACAGAAAGAAGGAAATTTGCCTTAATTTTATATTCACACAGTTTGTAATTTAGGCTTAATGTGATCATTTCTTTGAGTTAAATGTGACATTGAAGTAAACACGTTTTGCATACTTGTCTGACGTTTTAGAAATACAACTACATTGGAATCCCGATATTTCGAACCTACAAGGAAAACCAAAAGTGGTTTGAAAATTAGTTCGAGGAATCGGGGGTAAATTTACAGTGTTCGACTGAGGGATTGCCGGTCTCCGTGTGACGTCATCATTTCCCCAAAAATATGCTTTTGAGGTTTTAGCAGGAAATTCGACGATTTTCCAAAGGTGCCACGAATTAAGATGAGAATTCTCAACAGAAACCAACACGACGTCTCCACAGCTAAATTTCTACGTGGTCGTAGGCATGTCTGTCTTTTTTAAGTAACGGGATGTAATCTTTGGAACGTCTTTTCCAGTAGATATCTGCCAGATACCTTTTGAGATCGGGACGGTGCAAGGAAGACCATCTTCGAAAGTATTCTACCAAAGAAAATAAGGGCACAACCCCTGACGTCACGTAGACACCTTCACTGTAAATCTGCATCTGAAATACTGCCCACTGACAAAGAAACATGTGACCCCAGCTCTGTCTGCTTCCAGGGAAACGCTGCCCCCTGGTAAACAGGGCTCAGAACTAAGAAAAGATTCTGCCGATAACCCTCTTGAAAAATCGTCACCTATATTCAGGCCTTCCCTCACATGCCTCAACTAGTCTGGTTTCGAATCGTCCCGTATGATTTCGATACAATTAACAACAAACGTGTGGAATCGCTTGGTTTGGTTCCTGACGTAGCGCAACACTGATGTGCTGTCCGTGCAGAAAACAGTCTTCGCGGTTAGAAGCAGCTCCAGCCCTCTCTTCAGATGGCTATCCAACTAGTCTGTTATTGTTGTGGCTGAAAGGTCTAAACGATGGACTTTGACTCATTAGAGAGGCGTGACTTGTCTTGGAGGACTGTGTAGCAAATTCCATCGGTACCGTCAGACAAGCACAGATATGGGACCGATCCAAAAACCAATTCTAGAGGCGTCTAGAAAGTGATGCGGCTGACTGGACACTATGTTGCCAAAGTTGACTGGTTTGAAGTAGCGATCAATAGTAAACTGTGACAACTTAGGGAAGTCTCTGCCAACACACTCTGTCGGTATTTCTTGGTCCTGACTCACCTATATTCGACATAGGACCTGGATAATTTTCTTGACCTTCAGAGCAAGGGGTACTTCGAAGTCAAAGGGGTCGAAGACTATTCCCAACAACGGACTAGATGCCCCACCAGGTAGGTGGTCTGGATTTGACGTTAGTATTAAAACCAAATCTGTCGGACTCTTCACTCCACTGAAAGCCAAGTGCCCGTTTGATTGGCAATTCATCCTTCTGGAGGCTTAGGTTCTTGACTTCTTGTGCGCGCTCTGACGTGGGAATACTTTCTAAAACTTCAGGGCTGTTGCTGACCCATTTTGTTAATCGAGAACCATTTTGCTGTAGTAGGCTGCAGAACTTGCCGACTTGAAAAACCGCATCCTTGACTGAAGGCAGAGACCGGCTTTAGACAGTCGTCTACGCAAATTTTCCGTATGACCGTATTTAAGACATCAGCACAGACATCCTTGGCTCTATCCTCGGCTGTTTTACGGAGGGCAAAATTTGAACAGGCTGGGGAGGGCGCAGTGCCAAACAGGTGGACGGTCATAAGGTATTCTTCTTATGCAACAAACTTTCATCCGGCGAACACAGGAAGTGAAGAGAGGAGCACTCAAAGTCTGCTGATGTAACCTGATGCGGTATTGCTTCAGTGTCTGCCATTACTGCAACACGTTCCCATTTACTGCCCAGCCGTTGTGGATTCTTGTGGTATAGAGACCTTAATCTTCACTATTCTTGACCTCCAGTGGCTCGAGGATCCCTCTGACATCATTTACAATTAACAAGTCGATCTCTGCAGTAACGCCAGGCAGGTAAACACTGCTCTGGTGAAGCCGCTCATCAACATCTTCTTGAGATGAAATATCGTCTTTTGTGACGGTTCTGGAGTAGAGGATTGATAGCCCAGAAGTCTCGGACAAGAAAGCTGTCAACAAGTCTGCTTTTCTGGTGTGGTAAAGGAGAGTTTGGTCTTAAAACCGTCATTGCCAAGTTGCTTCATTAGTGATTCCTTGCAGAATGTAAAACTACTGCGCGCCGCTGTCCAAGACGGCGTACGTCCTAATTGCGGTATCACTAACTTTGCTTTTAACTTTCATTGGCAGGAGCGCCATGCCTTTCCTAGAAATCCGGTCCCAGTTAAGCTACATGACGAGTTACCAGTGCTGACCATGCCATTGCGTCCTTTGGTTGCACTGCTGCCAACACCTTTTCGCTCCTCTCTGCTGGTTTGACCATTCACCCTTTTACGAGAGCGAGTGTGAAGCACAGTGGGAATTTGGACAATTGGTATAAACTCACACGAGTGCAGTCTTGTTGAAGGCAGTTCTTTGCCGCGTGGTTATCGAAAAAAAAAAACATCCAAAACAGAGACTTTTTGATGCTAAAAACTTAATATGTTCCTGGTAAGGGCGGCTTCTTAACCATCTTCAGTCCTCGAGTACATGGTTGAAGCTGCATAAGACGCACGAGCTGCTGATAGGTGAAACAGAAAGCGTTAATTTCTTTAGAAGTGTCAATGTTAATGCTCTTATCCTCTTCTGTGTCGAGACCATGGTCACCAATCACTTAAGTGGTGAGACTTAGCTTCCTTGGCTAAGGACCGATGTCTGTGCTCCCTTGCCAAATCGGATTTCAACTATCTGAGCTCTCTGCGATTTTTTCAAACACTGGATTAGAGACTATCCTGCCCTTCCTGGTCGATAAATGAGACACACTCATCGAATTTTGGAGGCATCCCTTACAGCTTGTTGACGTCGTCGACCACACGACGCCATCTTTATCTCATACTGTAGGGAAGCTTGATCAGCTTCTGAATATTGCCTGATTGGTCGACCTTAGACTAATTATCGGCTGCCCTTGGACTCGTAGGCCGACGCAACTCGATATTCGTTCCCCAATTTCTTTTCAATCAACTTGCGGGACTCAGCGTACCTTTCATCCGGAGCCAAAGGGTAACAGGATCGCACAAGTTTCTAAACATCACCAGCAGTGTACTGTTGTAGATAGTAAGGCGTATCCGTATTGCGCGATGTCCTGGATTCAATCAAACCCTCAAAGGCTCGGAAAAGGGTAAAGGCACTTCACTGGGTTTCCATCGAACGTTGGTAAACGAAGCTGTGGACGTCTGCACTTTATTGAGATCTGACGAACAAGTCACTTGTTGAGCAACAGTCAAGACGCTAGTAAGGTCCCGTAAAGCGAAACAAAACTGCTGTAGGTGCTTCAGGATGACCCGCACTCACGATGTGCACCACGAAAACTAAAATGAACTGCCAACGGCGAAATTATCTAAAAAAGCTGCAACCGCGAAGAACTATTAGAACAAATTACATTATGCTACAAGTGGCAACGCCGCATTCCAACGCATTATGACCATTATATACAAACAATACTCATGAATACTTACTAAATTAACCGGACGCATAGATAATATACACGTGGAAATTTCTAGGCGTTGAGATCTTATACCCAGACAAATCTTATCTTGGCAAAGTTGTTTATATATCAGTCATCTATGATATCTCGGAACGTTGACTATATTTATTGAATAGTCGCGATTTAAATCTTCAATGAAAACCAACAATTCCTCAAGTAATTCTAGCATTCACGCTTTTAGCTGCTTTTCCGACTGCTATTCTATTCCGTAAATTTGATTTGGAGGGTCTCCTAAAACATCCCTTGAGTTTATAGGTTGTGGTTACTCTAGAAATCAATATTTATATAATCTTCTCTGCTTCGCACCATGATTATGGATTTTACCCAGAGGATCTCTCTGTATAGAGGATTGGGGAACCATTCAGAATGGAGTGCAAAAATTTGTTATCATGTTTCTGTTTGAGGAATCTAGCTTTGCATTCAGAAACTGTGTGCAGGGGAAAAAAGATTTCACAAAAATGAATCTTACTTTCAAGCTCACTTTCGAGCAACACTGCTTTACTTCGTGAGATGAACAGTTCATACCTGAAGCCACTGGTTGGCATTATTCTGACCAGCTGCCCAACAATATTTCCCACCACTTGGTAATAAGTTGAGTCTGCCTCTATTTGGAAGATAGCCGGAACTGTCCGAGGATGAAGCTGTGAATGCTTCATCAGGAATTCTACCGTCCTCCACTCCCACAGGCATAAGACAGTTTTTCACTGGAGGAAGATCACGCTAATAAGAATCTCCAAAAAACACCTTTTGCAAGAATAAATTGGGACCTTATGAAGGGCTTTAAAAACATGCAAGCAGTGGAGAATAAATATCTCATTTAGCAGTAAAAACATTCAGCGCCAGTTTTCAGACGAGAGATAAAGGCTTTTTGTCAGCAAATAAACTTACCTTTTTGGCAGCCATAGAGTTCAACTCTCAGGCAAGGTATGTTATGATTGTGGGTCTTTGGATGAAAGCGGATGAAGCGAGCATCGATGTGAGGCTTAAGGGAGTGTGCAATGACAGTGTTTCTGTCAGTGTTCCCAGCAAAGACCTGAAATTAATAGCAACCGATAGTTTAGCTCCATCAAATGCCAGATTTCAATACACCTTCGATCATACTTGATACTGCCTAGTCGGAAAATGCCTCCCTTTAGTCCCACAAGGGACTAAAGGGAGGCATATTTAGTCCCACAAGGGCATACTTCGATGCCTACTTCGATCTATATTGTAGAAATTTAAGAGTGTAACGCAAAACATGGTTTACGCGCCACTCGCGTGCTAGGGTTGAGATTGACGTAAACAACTACGCTACCAAGCGTGCGTCTAAAATCCAAGCAAAATTTTGCTACTCTGACCAAATCCAGTGAACCTAGAAATCTGTGAAGAAACGTCTTCTGCTTTTTCAGAAAAATGCAGAAGTTAGCAAGCATTTTTGTTCAAGATTTGGTCAATTATCTTGACAAAATGCGTGGCTACCCTCAGTTTTTTTGTGGATTCTAATAGCCCTTGCTAAGGTCTACTCTCATCAAGGTCTTAATCAAAACCTTTGTATCTAGTAAGCACTCTCCTGAGCGTTGAGTTTTGGACTTAATAACGTGAATTTGAGACTACATGGTGTATGTACTAAAAAGAGAAAAGCACAATCCCACAGAAAGACAAGAAATTCACTGACAGAGACTACATTATCTGGTATTTTGGAAGGTAGAAAACTATTTGACAACAAATACTTCAATATCAAGCGCATCAGTTAATCATTTGTATTTCAGGGAATGACAACCGACCGTCAAAACTGTTCACTGTAGAGTAATGCATCAATTTGAACACCCATTTTTTCATTTTAAGGGTGGCAAAAAAATTGCGGGTGCTAAAAGGGAAGGAGTGGGATGGATATCTCAGTTGTAAATTGATTGGGAAATCAAATTGATCACAGATATAAAAGCAATATATTGATATGGGCAAGAAAACTGCTTTTAAATTTAGAATGACTTGTTATTTATATTACTTCAAACTATACTATGTTCATTTTTACGACTGCACATTCAGGCCTGCTGGTCTCGCGGTGTTTATTTTCTGGATCATGTCAACACCGTCCATTTCGTGGAAAATGAATAATAGGAAAATATATAAAGAGGATTATTACACTAGTGGACATTTCATAAAGGTTACTTATTATATAAACACCAACGAAATACCAAGTGAGCTTTCGCGCGAAAACATGATATCTTCGCAAGTCAAAATAACATGTTTTCTTCACAAGTAAAAAGAACAACGTTGCTATGGTTACATAATAAATCGCGCCTTTGGCAGCGAAAGTGAAATGGTTTCGTATATCATTGGTTAACTGAGCTCACTCGTGAAATGTTTCTCAACACTCGAAGAAACATTTCGTATCTGCGCACGGCCATGTTATATCCTCTGTATGTAACTTACCTTTTCAGTAGCACGTTGTTTGTAGCTAGTCCAGTGCATTCTATCCACACTGTATGAAAGAGTGTACGTTTTAACCCTGTCCTCAGAGTTGTACCGGCCTTGAGTTGCCACTTTTGTAACCGCAGTGATTTCTCCCAAGTCTATCTGAAGCCACTGATTAGTGCTTTTATATTTTGGACACCAGGCACCAATATGTTTGCCATCAGACAAAATGTTCAGTCTTGCAAGTGAAGGTCTGTGCCTGTTGTCATAACTACCAGAAGCTGTAAACGCACCGTCAGGGATGCGTTTGTCTTCCATACCGAGTGACACTGAACAACTGTGAACTAAAAAAAAAAAAAACTGCAATAAGCTCATATTTTTGACAAGCAATTCTGATCTGTCATTATCCCGTTAAGCACTCATACAATATCAGCAATTATAATCCATCAAATATTTTCGTTAGCAAACGATTGGTCTAAACGTATTACGTGGCTGAATATGCCCCAGCTACTTGAAAGTGGGGAATATCTGAGTGATATTCCCCACTTTTCAAAACCGCGCGTGTTGCGAGAAACATCTGAAAGACAACAAATACAATAGCCTCCATTTGGCGCGAAAATATGCTCGGATATTTGTCCTTGGACACGGACCTGTTCCTCGAAGCTCACAGTTTTCCTCGAGTGACGTTCTCGAGAAACTATTCGCTTCTCGGAACAGATAATATTCGCGGACAAATATCCAAGCGTATTTCCGCGTCAAATGGAGGCTATCATAGGTGTACGGGCCGGGGGGACTGGGGAGGCTGCAGAACCCCCCCCCCCCCAAACAAATTTGGGCAAGTCAGTTTTTTTGGGCGACAAGAGAAATTTGGGACACGGTTTTTTAAAACGTTTCCATTTGTTTCGAGAAATTACAGTGCCACTAAAAACAGAGAATAACAATACTGGTAATCAATATACAACATTTTGACACTCATATACTCAAAAAGAGTGCGAGTCGGCATTTTCTTAACACCTCTTATTTTTTCGTGTCTTACATTGTCACTATACAAAAGCTTTACTTTGTAAGAATTTGGTATTTTTTTTCATTATCATTGCCCACCTTTTAAGCATTAACACTTACTATGCGTCCCTCGACAAGTTGCTGTCAGAGCTTTAGGTCAGGTTCAGGGGAATGACCAGGAAATACTCTGTGCTTTGGGAGATATCTGTCGCAGGGAGTCGCCTGATAAAGCAAGCTTCTCCCGCATCGCTAAATTTCACGAAATCGAAGGGAGATTGAGGAAGCCGAGCAGAAAATGTACGGGAGTTTTCTGTTGAGTTTTTGACATGTTGCCAGAGTTTTCCAATGTGGTGAATATTCTTGGAGTGATACCTGCTGCACCGTGTTCTGCAGAGCGCGGATCATTTAGGGCGTTACACAGAATGAAAACCTACTTCCGCAACAGCATATGGGGCGACAGTGTGTCAGTAACATCGCACTGATTAACGTTGAGAGAAATATGCCAACTCTGTACCAACAATGACATGGATCGAAGTATTGATATTTTGGCCGTCGCAATGGCAGAGACAGCCTGAGTTATTTCTTTTATTGTTTTCTACTTGTAAGATTCATATACAAGAACTGATTCTCACTGTGGATTGAAATGTAAGATTATTTTCACTGCATATGCAGGCCAATATTATGTTGTCTATGACCCTCGTTTATGTTTTATTGTTTTGTAGAAATTTGGGCAACTTGCGAAAATTGTTTGGGAAAGTAATTCACCTCCTCCGCTGGAAAAAATTGCCCGTAGGCCTATGGAAGCTACTGTCTATATATCAGAAACAATTAAACATGTAACTATCTAAAATGCCAAATCTTTGGTGATTGAGGAGTGAACAAACTTTCGTTAAACAATGTACATTTCTTTTAATCAAAGATGAGCTGATACGCGACAATGATTTCTTGAAAATTGCAGTATCTATTATGCATTGGGATCTAACTAGCGGCCACATAGTGTTTTGGAATATGGATCGCCCCAAATGACTTACCAGACCTTCCAACTTTCTTTTAGGATCTAACGCGGTGCATGTTCTAGCATGTATATAGGATTCATGCACATACCATTTCTGCAGCCATACACTTCGACTCTCATAGAAGTATGTCCATGGTAGGTCTTGGGGTGAAATCGAATGAGTCGAGCATTGAATGCTGTCACGAGTAAATGTTCAACAGCTGTGTTTCTGTCCTTGTTCGCTGGAAAAACCTGAAAATTAAACAGAGCAATGAAAAAGTTGAGAATCACCGCCCAACAGTAAGAAAGAAGCAACTAAAGTTCGTGAGTTGCTTTTACAGTCTGTTGTGTAAAGTAGTAATGCGCGCCAATCTAGATGTATAGCAAATGTTAGTAAATTCTGAAACAGATGTGAGTGTCTGCTGACAACTAGAAATATAATGACAGCACCAATCTAGCAAAGCTTTTATAATAAAGGCAGCTAGAATTTCCTTCTACAAATACCATTAACATTTCACTCAACACTGTACAAATACTAACTGATAACATTAGCATATATTGTATAAAAGCCAAAGAAGTAGCAAGCTCTACTGGGCTTTTTTAAAAAGGACCCATTTAAAGGAAGTAACCATACATTAGTTACAATGTTTCTCTTTCAATGAGAAGCCTTACAAGAGGTTTTATGGTGCACAAGTTCACCAGAAATGCCTCTCAAAAGAGCAAATTGTATTGTTAAGTGGTGACTCAAAGTGAAACCAAACAGAATTCGCTTTGTTTCATAAATTAAGGTCACAACTTATTGTCATATAACCTTCAAAGCTGAAATATTCCCCTTACCCACGTGACACTGTTTTCTTTGTACTCGGCCCAGTGCATCCCGTCCAAGCTGTAAGAGAGAGTGTATTTAGTTACCCACTGGTCAGCGTCTTGTCGTCCTTGTGTAGCTACGTTGGTCACTTGTACCAGCTCCCCAAAGTCTATTTGAAGCCATTGTTTGCCATCATTAGCCTTCGCTGCCCAGGATCCATATCCCTTGCTATCAGAATGTATGTTCAATCTGGAACGGGTAGGACTTAATTTGGCACTATAACTGGAAGAAGCAGAAAATGCTCCATCTGGTACTTGACCATTTTCTACACCGAGAGGAAGGGAACAGCGGTAAACTGAAAAATAAAAATCGTGGCAAAACTAACTAGTACTCTCAGTCAGGCGGAATTTTTGTCTTCATTCCAATTAGCATTCCATAAAGAAGGGTTTCCCAGTATTATGTTTGCGAGGTATTTTTATGATCTAACTGATCTGTTGTTAGAGTACTTTTCATTGAGTGTCAAAAGTAATTGGTATCTGCTTTGGTTTTGCGTTACTGTAATGTGCGCTTTGTGATTCCCACTTTTATGGAGGCAGGGTGGCCTAAAGTTGTTATTTCAATGTCCCCAATTAGCACAGTAGTGCTAAAACACTTCGGCTCTTGAAACAAAGTGATTTATATTATTTATCTAATTAAGACTAAAAAGAATCGCGACTCAATCGCCCATACACATTTTCTCGCACTTTCTGCCGGCCTACGTGTAGTTCATGTATTTGGTTCAAGTGTTTCTTATTGGTCTGCTGAATTATCTGTGTCTTTTGTGATTGGCCATGGTGATGACTGATTTTGGTTTTTCAGCAGTCAATTGAAAACAGTTCTAAGCAAACATTAAGAAACCTTAACATAGCTTCAGGTTTAACTGAATAAGGTATAATAGGTTAGACTAGGAAGTATATTCCTTACTAGACCCGACCCAATTGCGACTGATAAGGTGGCCTGCTTACCGAGCAAAGGGTTGATATAATAGGAATGAATAAATTCGTTGCTATATATTAATAAAATGTAGTCCTTATATGATATGACCATTAATTTCATTTTGTCTTTCCATGTTGTACTCGCTGCGGTAAAGTAACACGTTTGTTAACTAACTAAAAAAAAATTATTACCTATTTAGATATTTCTCATTGCATGTTGTATTCTCCAGGCTAAAAATAATACGTTTGTGGACCACAAGAAAAATAGTTCCTTTATAATTAATTGGTCAATTCATTTTGAATTCATTAGCTTGAACACTTGAACGATGGCAGAAAGAAACCTTTTTTGTATATACTTATTTGGTCATTTAATGTTGAACTGAACTAAACTTTTGATGCTGTACAAAAGTCCTATTGAGGGATTTAGATGTTCCGAGTCTGTTTTATGTCAAAGTTAACACTCATTTGTGATTAGTAAAAAGTCTCGGTTGGTTGAGAATATCACACGATCTCTAAAAAGGTTCTGTACAGTGATTTCAATGTCTTACCGAGAATGGATCTGGCTTGAACAGCGCTTCGCTTCCCATGAGCCAGTTCTCCAGTTGTTAATGGCTAAAAGAATAAAGCGTCATAAAACAGTGAATTTTGTTAGAAAATGTTCAAGGTTAGGGTAAGGTTAATTAAAAAAAGACAAGAAAACGATGTAGAAGATGGGATTTGCAAGATGGAGAACCGCACTGATATTCAGAAAAATCCTTTTTATTTTGTTTTATTTTTTTATTTTTTTAAATTAAATGCGTGACATAAACAAGACACAACCGTTTTTCCCATGGATGAGCAAGCATGAAAATTATTAAAAATAAAAAGGATAAAAATTTCGATTTCTCTTGTAGGATGATCGAAAGAACTAGAAGAACGATCCACATTAATTAATTTAATTTACATAGTATTATACATTTCTATCTACATATGTTTTGTAAATAACAATAGTAGATCTTGCAACTGGCCAATTTAACTATAACTGAAAGAACGCATCGTCCAGAATGCTATTGTCTTTCGCGACAGCTCAGTTTTTTAATGCGCGGAATAATAATTGCATAGATCAAGCTCTCGGAATTCCGACTGCTCTCGTCAATGAATCGGCGGCTGTCAATCAAACGGTCTGATTTGTGAAGTAAATCTCAAGGTTTAAGAAAGATAACAAAGGCGCTCTAATTTAAAGGCGGCCTACGCTCCTCTCTTCACGTTCCCGGATATGTCGTGGCATTCTGGGCGATGGTACTAACCTTGGGCTTCTAGAAATCTTGACTTATCAAGAATGGTAGAAAGAAGAGTCGAAGAAGATAATCGCCTCAACATTTAGGCGAATCATTCCTTGGTGGAAATGTTAGAGAGTGGCAAAACAAAAAGTAGCAAAATGTGACAAAAAGTTCAGCACTTGAAATTTCGAGTACAGAGTGACACATTGTTATGACGTCCTCTGAATGAAAATGGCATTAATGTTACTACTTCAGGAAGTTGTAATTCTAAAGGGCTTGGTTGTGGCATCCACGTTCTACTGTTCAGAACCACGAAATATCAACCAGGTGTTGAAGAACTAATGTATACAAACGCTTGGGACTAAATGCTGATTATTATTCTTCAGCCTCAAAACGTCTTTCGTCCGGGAAAGAGCTGATTTTATGATATACGCTCACTACGTGAAATGCTGGAATAAATCAAATTGTTCACTGTAGCGAAAAAGAAGGGTGACAAATCGGAATTCTTGAATAATTGCAAATTAAAAAGAATAGAAGAACAGATCAAACCACTTTTTCGCGTTCTCCCAAAGACAAAGAAACGAAAACACTCGTTTAATTCGATGATTATATTAACAGCTCGTGCTAGCTCTGTTTCAACCCAGCTTTAAAAGCACAACTTTTAAGGATGCGCGACGGTGATTGCCTTTTTCACTTAACTCTTAATTATAAAAATAAGCTGTTATGTCAGCCACACGAAATTGCACGCTGATTAAGAACTTCATTTACTTCTTATACTTGCCATCAGAATTCTATTTTACTCTATTTTTGATCTAATACACTAGTTTAAAGAAAAAATTTTGTTTCCAAATTCACTTACCTGATTCGCTTGAGTAATTTTGGCCTCTAGATCGGCAACACGGACCAAAAAGATCAGCACAATTATTTCCAAGCAACGGACCATTCCTTCAGATTGAAAAACAGTCCGCTTAACTGATTCTTAACTTTTATTTTACGAAAACGTAAGAGTAGAAACCAGAACTTCCAAGTAGCGGTTAGAAGTAAATATTTTATGAATTGAATCGAGTGATAAACGTTGGCTATTGTTCTGATAGCGAGAAAATTCTCGCTCAAATTATTTATAGCACTAACATCTTCGTAATCTAATGTGCATATCAGTAAATTGAACCCCAGTTTTTTACAGATGATAATTCATAGTTAAATTCGCAGGTCAAAAAATTACGAGAAGTACATAGTAAGTGTAAATATAGCTTTAACTCGCCAGTTTTCAATGCAGGGCTTAAGTTTGCAAGCATTGCGTGAACGGCCACTCAAGCAAGGACATCTGGTGTAGGTCAAAATAAGAATAGTTAATTAAAAATCGAACCTTGAAAATGAGAGAGAGAGAAAAGAAGACCGTGAGCGAATGAAGCAAGCCCAGTAGGATGGGCGGCATAACAAGCTATACAACAATGATAACTCTTTGGTAAATATTGATACGATTTTGTAATACTGTCCACAAAGGTGACCGCTCACAAATAAGATTAGAATAATCACTTAATCTAACTATAGGTCGTTCTGATTCCGTATTTGGGAATATTGATCTCACTCTTTTTGCAAGTTCATCGTTGTTAAATGGTCCAAAACTAAGAACTTTTTAAACTATTAGAAGAGTTATGATAAATTTTGCCAGCTCTTACATGGGTCCGTAATGCAAACATGCGTCTTGACGCGATTGTTTGTTAAACCGCGTTGTCTCATACGAAGACATTTCCATTGCGAGTCAAAAGAACTCGCATGAATTTCATTCCATTGTACTGAAATCCTTCTCTCTTCGTCCTACTACATGTAACAGACGCGTAGGGAACAAAGTAATCAGCAGAATCTTAATTTAAACCAAGAAAAGTTCGAAATAGGAGTATACCTCGCGGCTTCTCCTGCAATCGAAAATGATCAAAAAACAGCGTGAGCGTGACATGTAGCTACAAGCGAAGCCGCAAGTATAATAGCGCGGGCGTCGGAAGACCTGTCATGTCACGCTCGCAGTCACGCTCGCACGCTCACTTGTTTTGAGTGAAAGAGAGACTACTTGCAGTCTATTCTAAGGTCAGAAATTTGCGTCAATTTTGTGCACATTTCTACTTTCAAACATAATTTTTTACTTCAATAGAAAGCCTGTCAATACGTTTATTTTATCATCCAGCGTTCCAACCGTATGTCTTCCAAGCCGCCGTTTTGTCACGCATACTATAAGGGTTCATGGAAGTAGACTAAACGGATTTAACCCAACGCCTTTATTTAAACTTCAACTAGAATTGTTACATAGTGTCCTTTACTTAAATTGATATTCAAGTCTACAATATTGAGGTGCATGGAAAAACAGAAAATACAATCCGTATTGAGCACTACGTAAAACTGACGTAAACTTCCTGGGTCTTACTTCTCACCGTTGCTGAATGACGTCAGGAGAAGCCAACGCACAACAATAGGTCCCATGCCTCTCCGAGCAAAATGCGTAGTCACAATCCGGACTGTGCTCTAGAATAGCCCGAGTGCCACAGGCGACTAACTTTTGTCTTTGGGCGACTGAAGAACTCACTTTTTTATATATAAGCGCGAGCACTGGGCACCCAGGATTTCATGGTTAGGAACGTTTGGGCTCCGTAATTTTTCTTACACCACAGCCTTGTCACAATCGTCGAATCTTAAATTCTCTATTTATGAGTTTAGCGTCCACTTGCCGTAATATATGAACACTGATGTAATTTTTACTGTTTTTGTTTTTGTTTCATTTTTTCGATCCCATCATCTGATTATGTTCCTTTTAGTTGGTCAAGAACCGGATATTCCAGATCTTATTGATTTCATGCAGTCTGGAGATGAACTAAAGATTATCAACGCTGCCAGATACTTGCAACATTTATGTTACAGTAAGGAATCTGTCAAGGACAAAGTCAGGTATATTTAGTGGAGAATGCAATATCTACCATTTATTTCATCCATCCATGATTGGTTTTGGGAATCTTATAGGTGCGTTCTTCGATTTAACTCAAGATTCCCAGGAAAAAGAGACAAACAAAACAAAGCGACGATTCCGCAGAATAAACCAGAGCCAATATTTACTCTCTCAAAGATTACACCCAACTCAGTACATTGCAGTTTGATCGGAACCTAAAAGCATTTGCGTTTAGACAGCTTCGGTGCCAATCAATTGAAAAATCAACTGCAAACAATTTCTCGATCTGTTTGAAGACACACTTGGCCAGGTCACAATCGCAATACTTTATTCAAGAAATACAAATAACATGTTAAAAAAGATAAATACCTCTTAGTTTGCAATTAGATTAAATCTTGTAACCGTGATTTGCCACTGATCCCTCGGCCTGGCGGAAAACTGTTGTCTTTTTTCTTGAAACTGTTTGGACTTCTCAAAAATTGTTGTTTCTTTTTGTTGTGTTTATTTCACAGAGAGCTCGGTGGCATTCCAGTTATCGTAAGGCTGTTGAGACATTCAGAATGGCGTGTCAGATATGCTGCCATCTGTCTTCTGAGAAATCTCTCTTTCAGCATGAGACACGACGCCAACAGAGTAAGACAACCACTCTTTTTTGTACCTTTATAATTCGTATTAACATGCCGTAAAATTATGACATGTTTATATGTTCATTCTTTTGTGCCCAGACGCAAAGTGCCTTCCAAATATAAGCCGACCATTTTCGAACTCGAAACTTAGTCCACGAAGAAGTCAGCTTTTGAACAAACATGAAGCCGAGGCTTTCAACATTTGGATGTATAAAAATGCATTTACTTTGTTTGAAACTCTGTTTATTTTAACAGCTGGCTATCTCTGATTGCGGTGGAATTGAAGCCTTGATTGAAATCTTACAGGAAACCGAGAAGACAGAGGTAAGAACAGTTATCGGATCCTTGTCAGTACTTTTTTCAACAACCATGTATTTAAGTTCTTCTCTTATCTCTTTTCCTTCTAGTACAGAGAAGCAATTTTGGGCGTTTTATGCAATTTATCGTCTGTTGAGGTGAGATAGTCTGTTTTATTTGTATGTTTGTCCTTGTTATCTGACTGTGAATTAAGAAAGGGAGATTCTGTGGCCCTTGGGCCTGAATTGAGCGGTCACACGGAATTCCTCTGAGACAAGTTTCCCGTCTTGTAATAGAAATTTGTAAAATGCTGTGGGTAATCTGCGATGGACTAGCATCCCATCCAGGGGGGTAGGGAGTGGTAGATGCTACAGAGACTGTTGTTAAGGCATGGAAGATGTGGGCCTCTGCAATAAAGAAAGTCTGAAAGATCTGCGGATGACCTGTGTCCAGGTATATATTCTACGTTAACCGAGTCCTCTTTTATGTTAACTTTTTCTCTCAACAGTGGCCGATTTTTTTCGTCTTAGTCTCTCTCTGGCTCTCATCAGTGGCAGATATTTTTTTTTTTCGTGAACCTGAAGTAAACGGTCGCCTAGTAATATACGTTTCTCAAAGCTGACCGCGTAGTGCAGGTCTGTTAATTTTGTGTGCGTTCTTTTTCAGTCGCTTCGTTTAAGAATTCTTCTCGTATGTCTCCACATCATTGTCATTATTATCATCATACCTTACTCCGAGTGGACAGCTGTAGCGGCTCGAGGCCAGCCGCCAGTCAGGACCGAACCCTGGGCAGCGGTACTCGTCCATGCCACCAGACTCGTGCGCAACCTGTCTTCAGCCGGTACCAGGGCCCGGCAGGAGCTCAGGGACGAGAAAGACTTGGTCGACTGTCTGGTGTGGATTACTAGAGTTGGTGTCAAGAACGAGCATAACGACAACAGGGTAAGCTGAATGATTGAAAAGCTTCACTTAAGCAGCCTATCGATTGCAGACAGCTCGTTTGTCTCAAATACATGTATAACCCTATCAGGAGTCCAACTAGAGTTGTATCTATATCAAGCCTATTTTCTCTGTCACCCAATTATAAATAGCCGAATCGTGAGTGTACCTAACAGTTACCTCTTTTTTTTTTTTGGCATACTGCCGTATTATTTTTGGAGGAAAAATAAAAAAGAATCCTTCTTTTAAAAATCGTATTTGAATTTTACTTAAACAATTAGATTATTCGATCTCAATTTCTATGCGTGATAGTTGACGCGCCCTCGTCAATTATCACTCGATAAAAACCTCGCGCTCATAATCTAATTTCTTATTAGTATAAATCTACTTGCGTTCTATTACGAATGCCGCTCTCTGATTGGCTAAGCTACTCACTATCTATTCTGTGATGGATAGTGAGCCGTAGCGTAGCAGTGTGCCCTTCTTAACAAAATGACGGCCGCTTCTTGGCGTTTTCGAAGTGTATGTGAAGAGGATTTAGATGAAGTTTTGAACGACTAGTAGATTTATACTTATACAATTAGATTATTCGCTCTCGATTTCTTTGCGTAATCGTCAACTGTCACGCTATAGAAATCTCGAGCTCATAATCTAATTGTTAAATAGAAAACTCGTGAAGATTTGAGAGAGCTCGAAAAAACTGTGGGAAATCTCGCCTACCGGCTCGTATTGCCACAACATTTCTCGTTCTCCCAAACGTCCACTGGTGTTCCTAATATATCGATAGAAAGAAGGAAAATTTACTCCCCTAATAGCGCGAGCTCTCAGTGGCTACTTCGAGGTCGCATGACGTCTAACAGTGAAACACTATCCCGCTGAAGTCCTTGAGCCGGCAACATTGTAAAATCTATGGCATCAGAGAGAAACAGTGCGCTGCTATCGCGAATTATGACCGAAGTTGCGACCGCTGTATTCACATTGGGTCTTCTCATGGCTTTGCTGTTCAGGGGAACAAATCACTTTGAAAAACACCTAGTTTTCTTCCAGAGAATCTCTCTGTTTCCTGAGACAGAACCGATGGAAACATTGAGATTCCAGGGAATCAAAACTGTTAACTGAGCACTGAAGGAAGAATCATAAATTGTTAAATATTTTTCTTTCACCTTTTTCTTTCCCCAGTGTCTTGAACATTGTGTGTGCACGTTAAGAAACCTGTCATACCGGCTTGAAAGCGAGATTGACAGGGACCGTTATGACGACGCTGATGTGGATGTGGATCCAGCAGCTGTCAAGGAACAACAGAGCCAGGGCTGTTTCGCAGGGTGCGGTGGCAGGAAGAAGAAAAAGGTCCCTAACGATAAACGGCCCATGGACCGGCCGAAGGGCCCTCCTCAAGGAGTGGAACTACTTTGGCAAGCGCAGACAGTTCAACAGTATTATGTGCTTTTACGTAAAGCCAAGAACACTGAAACGTTAGAGGGATCAGCCGGGGCTTTGCACAACTTGACGGCTTGCTCGTGGAAGGTGCGTAGTTTTAATGTATTCAGCTAAGATACAGTGTATCTAATACCTAACGGGGGGTAACCCAAGAGTTACGTAACAATTTCACAGTCGAAGTTGTCGACATTTTAAACTACTGACTTGTGTGACTTCTTGTTGCTCATAAACAATACCTGAAGACGAGTAGCAAAGCTTATTTAGGACTGATTGAGTTACGTTTTATGTAGATTGTCATCGTGAAAATATACAGAAGGAGAGCACTCCAACAATTTACTTCAGGCTACAGGACGCGGGCAACGAGGAAAGGGGGGGGGGGGGGGGGGGAATAAAGAGAGCTGATCTTCGCGGACTGCCTCATTGCCTTGTTTGTATTTTAGATAGGAGTGTCTTCCCTCTCTAAAAGCTATATTGGTCTCTTCCTCGCCAAAGGGCGGTGTGATCTATGAGCTGCTTTAGTCTAGCAATGGGTCGTAGATTTGGCCATTTTGGTATCGCAGATACAGGTTTTCCCACTCCTTCATTTCTACTCTTCGCACTGAAATAAAGTAAATAACTCAATTCCTTAAAAGCTTATATGTTGACATAGTCATCAAGCCGGATAGTATCTTCATAGTACACAGATCTTCGCGTTTTCCTGTGGCAATCGACAGGAAAATTACGGTCGGTATTTACAAGGGTCGGTATTTGGAGGCAGTGTAGCCGAGTGGTTAGTGCGTCGGACTCGCAATCCAGCGGTCCCGGGTTCGAGTCCCGCTCTGATCACTACCTGGATTGCTTTCACGGTAACCCCGAGTTCAAATCCTGGGCCACGCTTGTAAATAGCCAACTGGTTTGCCTCAGGCCAGTGGGGATTCTTAACAATGTTATGTCCAATCTGAATCATTTGTTTAGGTTGTTTACTTAGTCCCACTAGCTTTTGTGCTACAAACACATCCGAGGGTAAATAAAGGTTATTATTACCGTCATGATATTAATAATCTTATGGTACTTTCACTGTCTTTATTTACCGACAGTGGGCGATCAAGATCCGTGGAGACACAAGAAAAGCACAAGCGATACCTCAGATAGTTGAACTTTTAAGAATCGATTACGATCCAACAATCCGCGCGGCCGCCATTGCTCTTCGCAACTTGTGTGTCGACCCGGAAAACAGAAGAAGTGTTGGTAAGTATTTTCTTTCACATTATACTGCATATATAATCTGTTTAGACCTGAAAACGATAAATATCATTATACACTGTAGTCACCATCTGTCTTCTCATTGGCTAAAAGCCTACGGTTAATTCTGGGAAACAGCGCAACCTACAGATTATTCACTAATCTGCTAGCAGATTAGTGAATAATCTGTAGGTTGCGTGCGCAATGCATGATTTCCAAGAGCAATGTCAAGTTCACGGACAGCGAAGTAAGAACATGGCTTGTCGAAAATAAACTGTGTTCGGTGCGATAATGCGTTTGTCGTTATTTTCTTTAAAACAATGTGTAATAAAACAATTATTAGATTCGGTTTTTGTGACATCCGAAATAATCAAGATCTCGGTCAGTGTTATCAGCCTCAGCTGAAAACACTTACCTCGACCTTTATTATTCCGGATATCACAAAAACCTCATTCAATAATTGTTTATAAAGGAATGAATTCAGGAAGCCTTAAAAAATAGTCTTCCTTGCTCCGTGCAAATCGTGTTACAAGTTTACCAGCACTAAAGACGGAGGTAGGGAGGTGTGATGGCGGTTCAGGTTCGAGCCCAGGCTGGGGCCATTGTGTTGTGTATTCGGGTAACCTTTAGGTTTGTTACGGCTTCTCAGCTGTGAAAAGTTTAATGCGACCCACAACAGTAAGGAAATACTGTGTGGCACAAAATTCTTGGTTGTTGTAATTTTCACTTTTACGATCCGTAAAAAATGCTTACGCAAAAAATAACAATAATAATGAAACGAAAAAAAAAATGTACTCCACACTGAAAACGAAAGTCGCTTTCCATTCCGGTTTAAATTTCCAAAATTTCCGAAATTTCCAGTGGCGAAAGGGACAGCATTTTCCGGATTTTTCGGAAAAGAGGACAATTTCGCGAGTTTTGCCCAAAATTTTTGAATCGAATTTTCGTTCCATTTAATTTTCCTGTCGCAATATTCGGTTGAGTAGCTCGCATTTCGAAAATTTAACAACTTTCCGGAAACTTTTCCAGAGAATGGCCGTAACTTTTGCCCTGGTTTCAAAAGTTCCGTTATTTTTAGTCAAATGGAAAGCGGTCGACGAATACTGTACCAAAACGACAGTAAGACGTCGGATAATTTTCACAGCTGTTTAAACATGCACACACTTGTCTTTCTCAGGCGAAAAAGCCATAACACACCTGGTGTTCAGACTCCCAACCGGAAACGAGGAGGAGAGATTGGTGCAGGATCCAACTGTAGCTTCGCTTCTGTGTACCATTTTCCAGCTCACGAACAAGAGTGACAAGAACTGCAAGTGAGTATTTGTTTGTTTGTTTTTGTTTGTTTTTTTGTTTGTTTGTGCTGCAGATTAGTGTGGTTAGAGTGATTTTCAATCGAGAGTTGTAAAACCAAAACCAAGGCAGTTACGTGAACATGAACAAGGCATGCAATGAACTAATAAGGGCTCGAAGCAGATTCAAGTAGCCGAGCAAAGCGCGGGAAAACACACACGTGATCAAGTCGCGTCGGTTTGGTTATTCATCTGATTGGTTGAATAGATAGCGAGTGTCCTTTATTAACCAATCACTTTTGTAATTTTTTCTCGGAAAAATTAGCTTGTACAATAGCTACTCTTAAATTCGAGAACAAATAACATATATGTGTGTGTATGTATAGTGAAATAAAGCCAACTGAAAACGATTTTGGATTAGTTTCGACACTCGGTTGAAAATCACGCTCTACTGTTGTCTTCACAGTTTTGATTTCATTTGCCAATGACTACAAAGCTTGTTTGTGTTTCACATTGTTTCATTTGGAGAGCAACAGTTTTTGGATGTTCTTTGACGAGCGTTGCGCTTGTTGTTCTCA
Source organism: Orbicella faveolata (assembly GCF_042242905.1). NCBI lineage: Eukaryota > Metazoa > Cnidaria > Anthozoa > Scleractinia > Merulinidae > Orbicella > Orbicella faveolata. The sequence goes on along the minus strand of NW_028301576.1, from coordinate 16,704,657 downwards.
TACTATGGTCAGGTGATGTTATAATAATAATAATAATAATAATAATAATAATAATAAAATATTTATATAGCGCCAATATCCTAAAAGTTCAAAAGCGCTTTACAGTTAGAAATATTAAAAACACTTAAGACAAATAAAGTAAAAGTAAAAAAAATGTCGCTAAAAAGTCATAAAAATGCTTTCTTGAGAACTTTTAGAACTTCTTGTGAATGTAGAACTTCTTGTGAGTTTTGTTTCTAATCAGAGACCTTTGGTTGTAAGTTTACGACTTGAGGGCTTGCTTTTTGTTATTTCTTGTGGTTGTTTTTGGCGTCTTTGGAGATTACAGTTGACAACTGTCGGGAGCGTACGTACATTGTGCTAGCCTTGCAATATTGTGTTCCCACTAATAATATTTACAAAGCAAAGTTAATTTCTGTTATGCCTCGTTCTTGGTATACACACTCGCCTATAGGCTCGTGTATGCCGAGAAAATACTAGTGACAAGTGTGATATTCCATGGTATACCACGAGAGAGCGTTACATAACTAATATATGGATGATCATCTCTGTGACAGATATCTGCGTAAGACCAAAGGTGTTCAGAAGATAGTGAAGATAGCGACAGATCAGAACAAACAATACTCGCCTCGAGTCATAAAAATAGCTAACCAGGTAAGCAATGTCAATCATTCTATCAAGCTCGGTATCTAACACACTGTCTGATTACAGGACGCTATCCTCTTCAGTTGGGCACTGACACAGACCATAAACAAACCTTACGAATTCATTTCTGATAAAGGAATTCAGTGGGTTTTGATATCACCCGTCTCAGTTTTTTAAGAACGTGGGCTACGCTAGCACTGTTTCCTGTGGCGTCTTATGCCATTACCTCGTGCAGTCAAATACTCAATGAAAATTGAGGTTCAACATGGAAAATGATTGTCCTCTAATGTTCAGCGAGAGTGTAATCTGTGCTATATTTATTTAAGCAATACAGGACTTTTTTCCGTTTTCCTCATCTTTACACGAGGAGGTCAGGAGAATTCGAGACATTTGTGCAAACCTGAGACACGGTCTAGTGTTCGCATAACACGGGAAAAAAAGTCCCCTGTTGCTCTTATAATTGTTTTTTTCTTGTCACAACCGTTTTTACAATAACCGCAGAAATTCTCGCGCGCTCATTGGGTTATTTTTATTGTCAGTAAGTTGCAGACACCTCGATTTATAATTTATACGTTAATTTATTTAAAAAACAAGTTGACGTCAATTTTTTACGTGACTGTCCTGTCACTGACAATGAATGTTGTCATAACATTGTCAAAGTAATCTGTGGATCACAGCTCAGCTACTTTGACAATGTTATGACGAAATTCATGATCAATAAAAGGACTGACGCATGAAAATCTGATATCAATTTGTTAAGTTTGTATTTAGCTCTTATTAACAGAGCAGGAGGCCTGTATGGGAGAATCTCCCATACAGACTGACTAAACTCGGTTAATAAGATGTTAATAAGAATAATTTAATTCGTTTAATGTAACTGGTAAGGTTTGTATTAGCTGACATTTTGCTCGCGAACGGCGATGGGCTGAAGTTAATTCTGCCAAAGTTTGCTCGTCCTCTTTACTTTTTTTTGTCATCAAACTTTTTGGCACTTCCATAAATATATATTTTTAGAAGAAAATAGTCAATATTTTTGTATTCTAGTTTGCAACTTTTTCACTGCAAAACATTACCGGTCTAGATCGGAAAATCCAGACCGCTTTCAATATCGATTTCAGCCAATACAATTCGTGAATTCGGTAGTTCCCAGTCCTTGTGAGACACAGCCATATAATAAACTCTCATCTAAACAAACCTATCGACCAATGAGAGCGCGCGCACGCTATCTTAAATGTTTTATAAAAAAAAATATGACAAGAGGCAACCAGCTTGATATTCCAGTTATCTTTTTGTTTCAGGTCTTGAACAACCTCTGGAACCATAGTCAACTACAGCAACAAATAAAGAACGAAGGATGGCAGCCCGATCCTAACAGAAATGCCGAACTAGCTCGAGCGCCGATGGATTACGAAGCTACTTCTCTCCCTCGAACACCCGAGGAACGGAACCAAAGAGATACGAACAGTAGCCGGTTGGAGAGCGACGACGATCAGTGGCTAAGCGGAAGTCGTCGTCGGGATAACTGGGGAAACGTCAATGGCGAGCCATCAGGGGGGACTGACATCTCTTCGGAATCAGATAGGCAGCACAGCTGGGGTGAAAATTTGCATCAGATCCCCCCTCCGTACACATCAGATGATAACTATTCCAGGGGGAGTCGCTCACGAGATGACCTTCCGATGGAGGTGATGTCTTCTTCGTCAAGACCGTCAGCCGCGAATTCAGCGCGAGACAAGAACGACAATCCGAGTAACAGGACTCTCGGGTTAAAAGACAGTGGGGGAGGAGGTGTGAACAACGAGGACCTGTGGGTGTAATACAGAGGGGGGGAGGGTGCGTTACTGACACGAGAATCAAGTCATGAACGCGAAAAAACCTATCGCTTCTATTCATGAACAGCCTGACGATTTGACTGTGTAAATGCTGTCTTGTTTCTCATAACAAAATGGAAAATTTCTAAAATAATAAGCAGGAAGGTGGCTGTAAAATGCTTGTAAGTAGTCTCTTCAGACGCTATTCAGATGTCAGACCTCAGACAACAAATTGTAATAACCTCTGTTTATTTGTTAACTATTTACATTGGATTTATCGCACGTGAAATTCCACGTTTGAACTTATTATTGCAACGCAAAGCGATCAGTTCCTGATCATTTTTTGCAATCTTTTTTTGTAGAATTTATTTCCTTTCGAAATGATACCTGCTTTATGAACTCGTTTCTATAACTTCGCAGTTAACTTAAACTATCTTGCCTTCTGTGACCTTTCTCTGAGTTCCAGAGTCTAGAATTAGCACGTCATCAAGAAATTGTCTTAGGATTAGACTAATCCTCACCCCAGCAAACACAAACTCCGAGATCGAAAGCAAATAATTCAGAGCAACAAAAGTTGATTGGATGTAGAATGTGGTCTCTACTTCACACGAATGAGATTGGAACTTGAAAAGTGTGCGACGTTTGATGTGCAAGCCATGTGATGTATTAATACTTTTCTTGCGGGTCTTGTTTTCATCCCAGTGAAGTATTTTTGGATTAGGCAAGTTGAACTTGTGTGCCCTGTAGCTAGCATTTTACAAAGTGTAGCTTTTATATATATTTGTTAGTGTAGTATATTGTATGACACAAAAAGATTTGCACCGTTCTTAAACAAAGAAAGTTCTTTGTACAGAGCCAAATACAGCAAAGAAATTTGAAAGTATCCCCCTGTAAGCTCTTAGCATATATTTTCGATAGAAAATGGCTGCATTATTTCGACCAGTCTTATTGCTGTGGTATTTTATGGCATTGATAATATTTCTGATTGTATATTGTGGTTTGTAGAACGTTTTATTCTCATTAAATCGTCTGTTAATATTTACAATGGTGTTTACAAATACTCTTTTCTTTGATCTTGGACCCAGGTCTCCCACTGCCAAGCGGAGACAGAGTGAGACTTGGGTACGAGATTAGTAATTCCTGGTTGCGGTCATTCCTGACCAAGGCGCTTTAGTCTCACAGTGACTATCTCCACTCAGGGCGTTCTGGCAATATCCATCTTTGAATTTGAATGAATTTTATTTTCTTATGTGTCCTGAAGACAAGTCCGCGAGCGAGCTTATGTGCACTTTATTCACACTGACATTATCTCAAGAGTACAATTTGATGTTTATTTTTTCTTTTTGGTCCACCTACACAGACAATTGCATAGAGCAGGTTGAGCTCAGGTGCTGCACTTTCTATCCTGCGATAGAAAGTCCTTTTTTTTGCTCAATTTTACGTATTATGGTTGCAATCCGTCAATAATAGCCCATTTTCTAGTTGCCCTAAGCCTCTCTATCAAAGCGAGGTCTGCTGCACAGCCATTCATATGAAAATGAATTTAATTTGCATGTGAATGAAATCTCATTTCCATATAAAAGGATGGGCACCAGGTAATTCGGAAATTACCTATTAGGGTTATATACTTCCGGTTTGTGGGTATTTTATGATCAATTACATCACCGAATTTCCGGATCCTGGGCGAGAGGGAGCGCAGGGTTTGATGGTTAGGTAAACCACACCGAGGTTCTGAGTCCAGTAGGCTTATAACCACAGACACACTGCGCTATAATCAGGAGGGGTTACCGAGGGACGAGGTAGGGATGGCCTCGGGTAATTGCAGTCGTTTGACGGCTCGATGCATTTGCAAGCTTAACAATAATGTCACATTCGATTCGATGAATCTTGCGGGACGTGAAGTTTGAAACTTTCGTGGTTAGTCGCAGAAACGTGGCTTATGTACAGCCGCCCCTTCCCCTCAACAAAAGAGAGTTTAAGAAAGCCACGAGGGCAACGGCAACTGGAACGTAGCTAAACAAAAGGTTTAGTGAGCAGAACAATGGCTGTGCACGTGCGTAATGATTCTTGATACATTTATTTGCCGTCCCCTGCAAAACAAGAACGTGAAATGGCCGCGTTGTCTGAACAACGTGAACCACAACGGCTAATTTTTTAAATTTCTGTCCCAGATTCAGTTTCGTGATAGTTTTGACAGTCATAACCAAGGTAAATGAGTAGTATATAGGGGATTAATCAAATACCATTTCGCAGAGGGAGCCATATTTCGCCTTATCGCAGCCCCCACCTTCAAGTCCGGCCCTCACAAGCTCGGGCCGGTTGAACCTGGGGGCTGCGAAACGGCGAAATTCGGCTCCCTCTTTGAAATAGTATTTGACTAATCCCCTATATACTACCTACAACAATGGCACCCCCACGCAGCGGCCCATGAGCGCCGCGCAGCGGCCCGGCAGCCCCGCGCTGCTCCCCGCCACGCGAGGTGGCCGCGGTTCAAACCGGTTTCAACCGCGCGCGAGGGTCAAAAAACAGTCTTGGGGCGCGGGGTACTACTCACAACAAAGGGCCCCATATTAGAAACAAGCGAGCCCGCTGTTATACCGAGCGAGCCGTGATGACTCGAGCGCCAAACAAGTGCGGGTGGCTGAAGCGGGGCCGGAAAGAAAGCTGCGGAAAGCGTTGTTACGGGGCGTATTGCGGGCAGCACAACTACCAGCTGAAGAAAGGAATGAAAATGCCAGAGCCTTGCAGAGTTTGCGGAGTCGGCCTTCTGTGCGACTACCGTCTCTGCAAGGCCTGCGGCGGTAACGCGCTAAAACAACGTCTTATCCGCAAGCGTGAAAAAGCGAAAAAAATTTTTGAAGGTGTTTTGCTCGAGCTGAAAGAAAGAAACACACCAGTTGGAGAAATGTAACCTTGGGTTATAACGTAAGGAACTATGGCTTCCAACAACCAAGAAAGACTGGAAGAAGAACTCGCAAAAATAGATCCCGCGGTATTGCGTTATTTTGATGAGCTTCTTGCAGAAAACGCGCCAGCGGCAAGAGTGGTTGTCCAGAACGTGCTGGATGAACCAGTTTCTCAAGAAACGCAGGCGCGTCTGCAAAAGCCGCTTCTTCCGAAGCCGTACCAGCCAAGAGCCCCTCCACGCCAAAGAAAGCCGAGAAAAGCGCAAGCTCTTCTGAGGGAGTAGGACCCCTTTCCTGCGCGGAAAACCCGAACAGTGACAGACTACCAGAAGGATATTCTGGATCTGTTCGACGATGCAGAGAACGAAGGGGAAGAGAGCACAGGCCGGCGTTTCATTCGATGGCGCTTCATCAGAGGTCTGGGGAGAAACCTAACACCAGACTTTATGGCGAAGATACGCGAAAGAGTAAGCACGTCGTTCTATCTGAGGCACGTTTTCGCGTACCAGTTGCGCAACATTGAGGATGGAACGGTGATCGTGTACTACTCGAACCCCAAGGGCTCACAGTGGTTTAACAAGCTGGAAGACGCGGGAAAATGGCTTATCACCCAGGAAGAACTGCGTCTTGACAATGAAAGAGTTGAAAGGCCCAGCACGAAGTGGGTTTTTGAAAACTGTTTCAACGTTGACGTGAAGGTTGTGCTTGACAGGCAGCCTTTGGTGGGAACAGAGCCTTTGCCTGACTGGCTACGCAACCTTGCCCATAGCCGGGCGATGGTATCTTTGGACGTGTATAACGACAATCTGTGCCTATTTAGGTGCATCGCTGTGCACCGAGGGGCGCGCACAGATCGTTGTACAAAAGAAGCCCGAAGACTGGTCCTGAGTTTCTACAAACTCGAAGCCATTCCACCGAACTTCAGAAAAACGTCTCTAGATGAGTTGGACAAGGTGGAAGCCCATCAGAACGAGGGCTTGCCCGTCTCATCTTGGCTCGGAATACGTGTCTACGAGCCTGAGCGTTTGGAAGGAGGTGAAGTGATATGGCATCTCAGAAGAAACCCGAACCCCAAACTCAAAAATATTGTGACAATAGGTGTCTACGAAGGCCACGCTTTCTTGATAAAAGACATCACAAAGCTGGCGAAAACCTATGCATGCATCCATTGCAGGCAGAGGTTCACACAATCTTGTCATCTGCAACGGCACCATGAAACCTGCAAGGCGGGTGAAACGGTAATCTATTGCCCGGGTACAAAAGTGGAAGCGCCCCTGAAGGCCTTCGAGAAAGTGATGTACCCCCCGAAGGGCTCAGCATCCGTTCAAGCGGTGTTGTGGCTGGAGCGAGAAGCGAAGCGCCGGGGAATCCACATCCACCACGCAATGTGGGGACATGGGGGTGAGAGATGGCTAAAGCGGGGAAATGGAAAAATGAAGGCCTCTCCTGTCGACGGGTACCACCACGAAACGAGGACGGTATGGCAACACCACGGCTGCCCCTTCCACGGATGCCCAAAATGTTATCCTAACCGACAGGAGGTCCTAACAAACGGTAAAACAGCTGAACAACTGTACCAAGCCACCATGAACCGTACCGCATTTCTGTGAAAGATGGGCTACGAAGTAATCGAGGCCTGGTTGGGATTCCCGAAGAAGGAAACGAAAACGTACCCGCACGGGATCTTGTTCGATTTCGAGTCGTATGGCGACAAAAACTATCGAAAAGAGCCGACAGGAGCGTTGACGATCGAAAACGCCCACATCCCGATCTAGGTCAGCATCGGCGACACCCTCGAAAGAAAGCCCACCCACATCTGCGAAAGAGACCCCGCGGAGTTGGTCCGAAAGTTCATGAAAGAGCTGGAGAGACGCGCACCTGCTGTCGAAAGAGCAGCGACAAAAAAATTACGAATGGTGCGACCAGGTACCAATATTGGGGTTCAACTCGGGCACCTATGACCTCAATCTGATCAAAAACTACTTTGTCGGCGTTCTCGCCGAGGGAGAAAAGAAGATCAGGATCGCGAAAAAGGGGAACAAAGTCGTGTTCTTGCTCACCAGGAGGGCCCGTTTCCTCGACATCATCAACTATCTCGGTCCGGGGACGAGCTACGACAAATGGGTGAAAGCTTACGGATGCAAGACAGTGAAATCGTGGTTCCCCTACGAATGGTTCGACACCTACGAAAAGCTGGATTACCCCGGGCTCCCTGAATACGAGGCCTGGTATTCGAAGCTGAAGGGCGCTGCGTTCTAACGCGGGAAGAGTGGGAGGAGTGCAAGCGGCTATTCAAAGAAAAGGGCATGCGCACCTTCAAAGACTGGCTGTTTTATTACAACAATCTTGATGTGGAGCCCGGCCTCGAGGCGCTCGAAAAGATGAGAAACTTTTACACCGAGAGAGGAATCGACATTCTGAAAGACGCGGTGAGCCTGCCAGGGGTGAGTTTGCATTATTTGCTCCGAGGGGCAATCGAGCGCGGCGCAGACCTTTATAGCCCAGGCAGAGAGGCTTACGAAATGCTCAAAGGGGCGGTTGTTGGCGGACCGAGCCTGGTTTTCACAAGACGGCACGAGGCCGGTGTGACATGGATAAGGTCGCATAAGTTCGAAGAACCGCGTCTTTGCCAAAAGATTCTCGGTTTTGACGCCAGCGCTCTCTATCTCTCGACCATGCTCAGAGAAATGCCTTGCGGGAAGGAGAAGGTCGTACACTACGACGACGACCGCCAAGCGGAAGCGGCCGAAGTTCTGATTCGCCGGTTGAAAGCCGGGGAGTGGTTCGGCTTCGCCGAAGTAAGCATAGAGATCCCAGAGCGTTTGTGGCCAATGTTCGAGGAGATGTGCCCTTTCTTTTACAACAAAAGGGTTCCCGCCGAAGCTGTGCCGGAACACATGAAAGAGTACTTGGCGAGAACGGGCAGACAGCGCGGAGACGGGAGAAAGCTTGTAGGCGCTCTGTCCGTAGAACGGATGCTGGTGTACGCCCCTCTGCTGCGGTGGTACGTGAACCATGGGGCGGTTGTCACGAAGGTTTCCAGAACAATCGACTACGAAGCGGGCAAGATCTTCACCTGGTTCGTGGAGCAGGTGACGGAGGCGCGCCGGACAGGAGACGTGGACAGAAGCAAGGCGCTGCTCGCCGAAGTGTTCAAACTGCTCGGAAACAGCGCTTACGGGAAACTGATCGAAGCGTGGAGAGGCAAACGAAAGTGATATACACGAAAGACGAGAAGGTTGTCGATAGAGCGCTGCGGAGCGCGTATTTTCAAGACCTCGACGAGATCGGGGAGGCCTACGAGCTGGAAAGCCGCAAGCCCCGGATCACGATAAGGCGGCCGTTCCAGATCGGAATCTCCGTCTACCAGCTGGCGAAGCTGCGGATGCTGGAATTCTACTACGACTTTCTAGACAAGTACGTCGACAGAAGAGATTTCGAGCTGATCCAGATGGACACGGACAGCAACTACATGGCGATCTCGGGCGAGCGGCTCGAGGACGTCGTCCGGCCTGAGCTGAAAGCAGAATTCGAGGCGGAAAAATCAGTGGCTGGCTTGGGACAAGTGGAGTGGCCGGACCCCAGGTCTCTTCAAGCTTGAGTTCGAGGGCCTCCGGATGATCGCCCTTTGCTCGAAGTGTTATTACGCCGACGACGGAGAGGGTGGCGAAAAACAGAAGTTCAGCACAAAGGGGATGTCGAAAAGGCAGAACGAGGTGACATGGCAGCGGTTCAAGGAAGCGTTGGAGGGCAGCAAAGATATGGCAACCAGCAGAGGTTTCAGGATGCGGGACGGCCAGATCGTCACTTACGAGCAGGAGAAGCTGGGGCTGAGCGCTTATTACGACAAGCGGTGGGTGCTGCCCGACGGGATACACACCGAACCAATCGAATATCACATCTAGTTCACGTCAGCCGGAGGAAGAGTAGTGTTTGGAGGGACAACCAGCAGCTCTTCACGAACGAAGCCGCGCTTGGGGCCGTCACGCAGATAGTAGAGAACGGGCTGATCCGGTTGGGAAAAAGCCCTTTCAATACCGAAAACTTTCAAAGACCAGATTGGATCCGTGGCCCTTTTCACGCCCCCTTCAAGCTCGCCAGGCTGGTAGAGATAACGAACTTGGACGAGAGGGGGGAGTATTTTTTCGCGTTTTCCAACAGGCCTCGTGTAAGGTGTCGACGGTCTTGCGTAAACAGATTTTTCTTTGATGGCGACGGCTGGTTTCTTGCCGATAAGGCTTGTGACCTCGTTGTTCAAAGCCGAGACAACTTCAGGAGGTCTTTTCACCCAGGCGGTGGACCGCTTGCCCTCAGGGAGAAGCATTTCCACGGCGTACTGGTGCCCGAACAAGCACTCCGCCAGGGTGCGGTTGAAACGTTCAACAATGGCCTGGTCGCGGTGAATGTCAACGCGCCCGCGCCGGATATATGTCTTGTGCTTGTCCATCTCTTGTGTGACAGCGCCCATGAATTCGCGTCAGGGGTCAACCTGCAGCATTTCAGGCCATTCGAGAGGCGAGCGCTTGTAAATCTTCTGAAAGGCTTGGGCGATCTCATCAGAATTTTTCGAAGTCAGGGGTTCGGCCTCTTTGTAGCGGCTGGCCACGTCGACAACGGTCAGCGTGTATTTGAAAACTTTGCGGCCGCGAGGGAGCTTGTCGTGCGGCAGAAAAAGAAGGTCCGCCTGATGGACCTTGTTGGGTGTGGGAACGCCGAATTTCGGCCGAGGAATCCGCTTCGGCGCGGGGAGGAATATCTGCCAGAGCGCTTGCCTGATCAGCCACTTTTTTGCGGCTTCTTCAGGTACCTTGGCGGCCTCGGCTAATTTTTTTATCGCGGCGATTCCTTTCCAGTAGCCACCGGGGCCGTCGTAAATCTTCGCGAGTTTGGCGTCCATATAAGTAAGGCGTAAAAAAGTTTAAAGGAACCGGAAGGCCGCGTAGCCCAGAGCGAGAGCGCCGGCGCCCACGAACGCGAGTTCACCGTTTTTCTGCTGCTCGCTTGGCTGATAGAAATCCGAGAACTTGGGCTCCTTGGGTTGCACCATCTGTTCGTCAGGATGCGCCTGGTTGTAGAGTTTGAAGGCGTAGTCGGTGTTGGTGAAGTTCTGCTTGGCCTACTCCTTTGTTTGCGCGTTGGTCGCGATCCAGTCGAGAAGTTGTGTTCGGTCTCGCGTGTATTTGGCGTAAGCGGCTTGATAATCTTCGAGAGCTTTGTCGTGGCGCTTTTTTTCTTCAAGCGCGGCTTTGCCGCCCCCACCGAGCGCCCTCGCCAGATAATTGCCGCCGATAAAAGCCGTGGCGTTCAACACAGCCCCGCCAATCATGATCGCGATGCTCGCCATGGTTATATATTATCGGAGTATTTATCCAAATAATTTTTGGTTTCAGGCTGTGCCCAGAGGTTCTTACTGGTTTTGGCCAAGAACACAGTCGACGAACCAGTCGAAAACTTTTTTGGGTTCGGTCTTGTACTTTTCTTTGAATGCGAAATACTCCTCTTTTTCTTTTTCGAATTTCTCTTTTAAAGTCTCTATTGCTTCAGGATCTAACACCCCAAATGGGCTTAAAAACAAATCTAAGCCTTTAAACATTTTCTCAAAACACTCGAGGTACTTTTCGGCAACTTCGTCCAAGCTTTTACCAGTTTTTTCGGCGTCATCCGAAAGACCGGTATAGATGAGATCCCTGATGAAGCTTACCATCGCTGGATATAATAGACTTTTATTTTTTCAAAACAAAAATAATTTCAAACGCTGACGGGGAGGATTTTCTGGTCCTCAAGGTACTTTTTGAGCGCAATGCTGCCCGCCATGACGAAGGTGAACTTCACGTAATTCATAAAGCTGCTACTGGGATCGGAAGTGAAATTCTCTTTCACAACCTTTTTCGCGGCCCAGCCGATGCCCGCGGCTAATCCCGTGAGAGTTGCGGCGTCAATGACGGTATTGACAAGCTTGTTGCCGGACATGGTGCGTCGATATAAGAAAAGAACGAAAGTTTAAAACAAAATTAATCTGTCTTTCCCGCTTCTTCTTCTTCTTCTTCTCTTCTTCTTCTTATTTGTCCTATTCTTCTTCTTACTTCTTGGTCTATTTCTCTTTGTCTTTTTATTTCTTCTGCGGCCTTATCGGCAAACATTTCGTTGTAAAGCTGCATCACCTTTTGGGCAGCATTTCTGGTAATCTCGAACCAAAACATCCCAATTCCGCCCATTGCGGCTGAAGAGATGAGAAAGTGCGCAAAGGATGGCTTCGACATCGTGGATATACATTGCACGCAAATGTTCAAAGCATTTTTCTTAATCCTCTTGGCCGTGTCGCGCGTGCAGGTTCTGCCTCGACACGCGTGGGCTCAGGCGCGGGCTCCGGCGTTTTTTTTGAATATGCCGAACGCGGACTTGAATTTGTCGGACGCGGACTTGGCCATTGCCTTGAGCTCTTCACGTGTGTAATAGGAAACGAATAGGGAAGCGCCTATGCCGCCAATAGTGATCCATTGGTTAGTGCTGAGCCAGCCGCTCCTTTTTGGGCTTTCGCTCTTTTGGCTTTCACCTTCTGTAGACGGGGCTGGCTCAGGGGCCGCTGTGGCGGCTTTCGCTTCTTTTTCCGCGTGATAAGCCTCAGCCGCTCTCTTCTGTTCTTCCCGGGACAGCCGCGTTCTTTCGGCAACCATTTTTCCAGCAGCCACACGCTTTGGATGTTTTACGCGCTGCGTGGTTGCGGTCGGAGTTGTCGCTTGCTGTGTTACATCGGCGGCAGGTGCTGCCTTGGTCTCGGCCTGAGGCGCAGTGACGGCAGGCGCGCTCTCGGATTGTTCGGTTGACATTCTGAAGCGAACCGTATTATAAGCAAATGAAAAAAGTTTAATTGTTAACAATTTGTCGGCAAGCCCTCAGCAGTTGTTGATGAATGCTGACCGGTTATTCTGCAGTTGCTGATCTGGGTACTTCATCAACGCCCTCAAGCAGATAGCCGTTTTCATCACAAGAATGGTGAGCTGGCGCCTACACTGTCTGCAAAAACAATTCCCAATATCTCAACAACTCAATATCTAAAGACTCTAAAAGATGAAACACTTTTTTCTCGTATTTACGCTGCTATGACCGAAATGTTTCCAACTTTTCTTGTACATCAGACTTTATTCTCAAAATCAGTTCTTTTTTATGCTCTTCTTTTATCCCACTGCCAAATCGGATAATTCGGAAGAATTTTTCAAAAAACTCTTTTTCTTTTTCGTAAATTTGCTTTGATTTATTCACTTCTTCAAAGTCTTCTTGAAGTTCTTTCCATTTTTTTTCTGCCTCGATACTTGCAGGACTTTTCCACGGATGGTTCTCCATGATGTTATACATCAAAAGCAGCCACTCTCTAACTGGCCGCACTGTTGATGAATGCTGACCGGTTATTCTGGAGTTGCTGAGCCGGGTACTCATCAACGCGCTCAAGCGGATAACCGTGTTCATCACGAGAAGGGTGGCTCTTCTCCAGCAACTGTGGACTAAAATCAATATGTTTCGTGGTGATGAACACAGCGTTGGCCGCAGCAAGAAACCGGCCGCACTTCAAAGCAAGGTTGCCGGCCAGATTGGAGAGCTCTTTGTTCAAGATGTAGTCGTTTCTGAGATCTTTTTGGTAAGCCTCGATGTCTTTGATTTTCACGGTCATTCCGACCACTTTGGTTGCAAGAAAAATGAAGCTGTCGATCAGGCTTTCCGTTGTCTTCGAGCCCACGTACGTCTCGTAGCGTTTGGTGAATTTCTCGACCTCTTTGTCGCTCAGGCGCTTCACCTGCTCGTGGGTAAGCTGCACTCCGATGGCCTCTTTGGCTTTGCCTGTGGACACGGGCACGGCCAGCTGCTCGCGAAGAGCAGGAATGTCAGGTCCGGGGGCGGTTGGAACAAGGCCGACTGTGGGACAACTCGACGGCTCGGGCTCGGTTTGAAGAAGTTTCATAACGTCTTCTAACGCGGCATCTTCTCCACCCATTGTGCAAGGCTATATACAGCTTGCATTTTTTTAATTCAAATAACTTTACCCCGTACGGGTGGCGAAGCGCGAACACAAGATAAGAGAACTTTCGCTCTTTCAGCTTTGAAACCAGACCTTTGTACTCATCCGGGGAGAGCTCGCCGGCGTAGTCATCGAAGATGGCTTTCATTGTCCTGGCCGAGGGGGTGTAAAAGAGGACGATCGCCGCCACCTTCTCCCGGAAGGAAGATGTTATACCGGTCAACTTCTGGGTCAGCGCCCAAACGCTGATGCCCATATGTCGGGCAGAAAAGGCGAGATTCACCAGCTCGCCTGTACGCCCTTTCACGTCTTTGGAGGCTGCGCAGTCATCGAGGATTATGAGCGTGTTGGTGCCTACGAAAAGCCATCTCACGAGCTTCAACCACCTTTCCACGTTGTGCTGCTCGCAGACTATCACATCCATTCTTGGATCGTTTTCGCCAAGCCGGTGGTAGGTCTTGTTGTGCGTGAACGTCGGGCAGATGAGCACGATGTAGTCGAACTTTCCGCGGAAAGGGCCGTAGATCTGGTCCACCACGAACCTCGATTTGCCAGAATTGGTCGGCCCCACGATGAGAGCGTTGAAGGGTATCTTGCCGGGGTCCATGTTCATATTCAATACTGCACATCTTCAAACTGACTGCCCATAAGGTTCAACTGGGAGTCGGCGATGACGAATACGTGGCATTTCACGTCGCCTGAGCCTTCGGTTTTCCGCTCAATTTCCAGCTGGACACCGTCCGTACTGTTCACAATGCGCGTGCCGCTGCCGTACATGTTTTGGTCAGCCATGGTGCGCATATCAATCACAAGCCCGAACTTATCACCGGTGTAAAACTTTGTCATCTCCATGTGCTCCGTTTTATTTTTTTCTTTCACAAAGAAGTTGCGGGCCTCTTCCCACATGTCCTTGCCTTCGATGCTGTTGTTGTAAAGCATGTTGGGCGAGCCGTTGACCGTGACGCTGACTTTCGTCAGATCGGGGAAGAGGAATTTTTCTGAATCTCTGTTGCCCGCAGTATACGGCTCTACAAACAGGAGGAGGAGGGCTTTCAGTGACCTTCTTTGGGCGTTGACTTTGATGGTGAGCCTCGGGTCAACGTCTTTTTTGAAGGGCACCTCTTTGTCATGCATCACGTGGTCGTAAAGTAGCTCTTTGCCGCTGGAGTAAACGCTCCGCGCCTCGTCTGCCAGAGTATTGCTGCGGATTATTTTGTACTCGAGCTGTATATTTTTCAGCCTGTATTTCAGCTGGGTTGTGTCGGAGCCTTTGACCACGTGTATAGCTTCGGCAAGTTTTACGTCGAACTTGAGGTCGTTGTAAAGGGCCTGGGGGTAGGAAACGCCGCGGTCGGTTAAGATCTGATGGTCAAGCCTGATCCGGTACTTTTTTCCGTACACCTCGTTCAGCTTGTTTTCAGCGTCGACGCCCGAGGTTTTCTTGTCTCCCGCGTCTGAGCGGATCTTGCACAGATCCTCGCTCTGAATCTCTTCGAGAATCCTGTTGTCGCGCTCTTCCTGCGAAAGGAAAAGGTCTTCGAAAGTTTTGTAGATGTCGTACCCAACCGTGTCTTGCAGGGTTCTTCCCGCAAACGACACGACCAGCCTGTCAACGAGCGCCCGCGTGACGTTCTGGACGAGGAAGTTGTTGACGTGCCCTCCAGAAAGGTCGATGTCAAAGACAAGCGCTAGCGAGCCCGGCACCAGAACCTCGTTCTCGTTCAGCTTGGGAACCTAAACGTACAGCGTATTGCCGGGGTCGGCTTCAGAGGGGTTAAAGGTGATTCGCTTGACCGTGTGCTCGGCCTTCATGGCTTGTACAGTCTTTTCGCTGTACGTTGGGCGAAGGTTCTCCGGCACCACTGACATTGTGTATAAAACACCGGCGATTATTTCTAATTTGAAAAATAACTTGCTTGAAATATATCGCTATGTCGCCGGAAGGCGAAGGAACAAGCTTTGAAAACCCTGCTTATGACCCATATGGTTTTGATGATGATGGCGATGATGCCAACGAAACGACTCCTTTTGTCCCAGAAAAATCATCTACGCGAAATGAAAAAGAAGAAATTCCAATGCAGACAATGCTGACTGAAAAAAGCGGGCTGCCTGCAACTTCTTATGCTGAAACCTCTTTCACCGGGGCTCAGACCCTGAGTGAACAAGCGTGGGTTGCTACAAAAGATATCTACCCGGACATGAGCTCAAGCGAGCTTGAGGTTTCATACAGCTCGAAGGGGAAGCTCCAAGTCAAAATGTTCGGAGCTGGCAAAAAAACGTATGACCTGTTTACCAAAAACAGGAGAACGGGGAAAGATCAGATCAATCCAAATCTTTCAAAAGAAATAAAAGATGCTCTCGGGCCTTCCAAATACGAGAAGGTCCAACAAACTGTATACGAAAAACGAAAAGAGCTCAAAGAGAAGCAATACAAGGCTTCGCAGAAAGAAAAAAATAAAAAGGAAATGGACGAAATAAGAGAAGCCATGAAAAAGAAACAACGACAGATCGAAGCTCTTGAAAATGAAGAGGGTTCCCAAGAAGAAATTGACAAACTGAAAAGAGAATTGGGAAGTCTTGAAACACAACATCAAAAAGCGAGAAGCGCTTATGAGGGAAGCGCTCAAGCGGTAGAAGATAGTGCAATGTTGGGTGAAGATGTTCGGATGCTGGAAGATTCACAAGCGGTAGATTTTGCAGAAAAAGAAAAAGAAGCAGCGAGTGAAGCTCTCAAATCGATAAAGAGACGAAAAGAAGCCCTTGAGAATAGAAGGAAGTTTGAATTGGGAAAGTTGCTGGATAATGAAGAAACAGATTTTACCCCCGAACGAAAAAAAGAAGCAGCAGAAAAAATTTCAGCTCTCGATCAAGAAACAAAAAGACTGAACGAAGAAGAAAAAGAGTTCCAAACAGTAATTGGCGCGAGAAAGGAATACATGGGAAAAAAAATGAAACTTCTACAAATTGACAAAGAAGAACTGGAAAAGGCGCAGAAAAAAGACCTTGAGATTATGAACGATAAAGACGCAGCGCCTTACGAAAAAGATGCGGCAGAAGAAAGAGTGGACCGGCGTGACGAAGAGATCCGTCGAGTTACTGCCCAGCTTGAAGAAATTCAGAGAGATGTCGATGGGGAGAAGTCTCTTTGGGAAAGAGTGAAAGACATCTTCAAAAAATACGGGGTGACGCTAACGGCGATATTTATTGCTGCCGGGACCACAATCGGCGCTGTCATCGGATTCCTCACTAGAGGTTTGAAAGCCACCGGTAAGGCTTTGGGAAATGGGCTAAAAGAGCTCGGCAAAAAATTCGCTTCCATATTGCCCGGGCTGATTGGCTCGATTGTGAGCTTCCTGTTGAAAGCCGCCGGCCAAGTCGTCGGTTTTCTGGCCGAGCACACCTGGCTGCTTATTCTCGCCGTGGTGGCCTTTTTGTTAGAACAATTTCTTAAGAAGCGGCGTTAACTTACCGCCAAGCCATGAACAGCAAAGCCGATAATCCTACTACACCGACAATGACAGCCGTTTTGTTAATTTCGTGTTGCGGTGTTTTATCTGGAGCCTCGGGCTCTATTTTTTGCGCCTGTGCTTGTTGCGTTTCGGACGAAGCTGGTTTCCTTGATTCGGCTGTTGCGGCTTTGTGAATCGGGTTGGACGGGTGGCTGTTGGGCGGGTTAATTTTTGACGGGCCGCCTTCCATGTGTTTGAGCCCAGCTTTTTTTGTCCCCGGATTTACCTCGTTGTTCACCCCCAGTTTCATCCCGGAGACCGCCTGTTTCAGCTTGTTGTTGTAACCGATCGTGCTTGCGGTGTTTATTATCATCTGCGCGGGCATGAGCCAGGCCATGGGGGCAACAGCGAGATTGAGCCTGACCTTCGCTTGGTCCACTGCGAGCTGGTACCTTTGCACGCTCGCGGCCAGGTCGGGCTGTCTGATCGCGTCTTCCATCAGCACCAAGAACTCGCTTTGGGCTTCTTTCGCCCGGCCCCCAGAACCGAGAATGCTGCTGCGGACGTTGACTTGCGCGCCCAGGACGCAGTAAACGAAAGCCTCGATTGACTGGTTGATTCTCGACAACCCCGCCTGCGTCAAACCGTTCGCGGTGTTGGGTGCAAACCAGTCGAACTGCCGATCTCCAAAAACATCGGGCCGTATAAACTCAATAAGGTCCCCCTTTATCAGTTTTCCGCCTTCGTCGCTAAACTTGTTCCAATCAGGATACTTATAGTCTGTTTTTGTTGGCGATTCCCCCCAAGGCTTGACATACAACACCCCCAAACCACTGTTTGCACCCGAAGTAAATCTAAAGTCGCTTGAGGGGTCTATGCCGAATTCGCCGCATATCCTTTTGTACGAAGCGACGTCGTAATGATTATTCATCTGGTCGAACGTCGGGTCTCCGGGCAAAGCGCTTATGCTCTGAACACCTCCCAGCTGGTACACAATTCTCCTGACCGTGAAATACACGTGGAATTTGTAGAAAGCTCTTATCTGCGGGGGGAGATTCATCCCGTTGTCAAAGATTTCGCGAGAAACTCCGCACCCCTGTGTCGCGCAGAAAACCGCGAAGTTGAGCTGCTGCGGCCAATATTTCATGTCTGGCCCTCCTAACCAGTGTTTTGATTCGGTTCCAGTCGTATGTTTGAGTTTGGTGTCTTGAAATATTTCTCGGAATTTTGTCGTGAAATATTGGTCAGGCGTGACGTATATTTGGATTGCATCGTCGAATATTTTCTTCAAGCTTGGCGCTTTGCCGTCGAAAGGTACCGCAGGGATGGCCAATGAAACTTTTGAACCGAGGGGCGACAATTGATAAGGAAAACCCCCGCTGTCTCCCAAACCAAGCGCTTCTTTCATTTCGGCGCTCCAATATTTCCTGTCTGAGCCGAAGACGCTTTGAAACGAGTCTTCGCTTTCTTTGAAAAACACCTCCGCTGTCACGTTATTTTTCTCGTCGACGCTTCCTTGCGAAACGAACCGGCTTTTGTCCGCTTTGGGGAAGCAGTTTAAAAAGTTTGTCCACGCCTTTTTCTTCGCCGCCTCCGCTTTTTTTAACGCAGGACCATTCCACAAATTGGCCATATTATTTGAACACAATTTTATTTGTTAAATATAAAATGGTTGTTCTCACTATTGTCACGCAACAGAACAGACAGACTATCTTTTTCGAAGACCCGCTCCCAGAAGCAAGCTATGCTAGACTTTTGAGTTGTTCTTTTTTCAACTCGTGGCTTAATATGAGATGTGTTGGCAGAATATTTTTTACAGAAACTAATGACGTGATTGCATCATTACCTGAAGGGCATTACAATGTCGAAAGCATCGCAAAAGAACTGAAATCCAGTTTTGAATATTATAAGAAGACAGAAAAATTACAAACCGGGATACATCATTAACACCGAAAGAAATTTCGGTTGATTATGGTTTGGCCAATTTTCTTGGAATCGGGAGAAATTTAAGGAAAGAAGAATATGTCAAAAAGCTTAACAGCCCGAGTTGCTACTTTATCCACTGCCATCTCGTTGACTCAACAAAGAACTTTTTGAATGGAAAGAAGTCAGACCTTCTTGCCAAGGTTGACGTCAGAGGAAAGCCTTATGAAAAAGTCAGCTATATCGTGGACTCATCGCAAAATGCTTTCCGTGACGCTTCTACAGACAAGTTCATAAATAGCATCACCATTAGCGTGAAAAATGAAAATGGCGAACTCTTTGATTTCAAGGGCCTGCCGCTTCTTTTTGAATTAGAGTTAAATTAAATTTCTATATATACGCAATGTCTTCGGCAAATCTGTTGCCACCAAGCGCGCCGCCTGCCGAGAATGAAAGAAGCATCTATCCAAGCCTTCCCGAAACGACAAATGCCGAGAATTTCCGGCTAACTGAGATAAGCAGACTTGAAAAAGAAATATCTTCTGAGGTCGAGCATTACAGGCTTGTGTTGAAAAAATACAAAAAAGCCCGGAAAGCGCTTCACTATTCCGTGGTTGGCCTTGGCGCTGTCACGGCAGCTCTGTCTTCTGGGGCTGTCGCAACATCACTCACCGGTGTTGGAATTGTTGTCGGCGCGCCTGTTGCCGGGATAGCCGCCTTATCTGGCGCAGTTTCCACTGGCCTGTCCGATGTCAACAAGAAGCTTGAACGCAAAGTTAATAAGCACTCGAGAATCCACTCTCTGGCTATTGCAAAACGCGACTCGATAAACTGCTCTGTCTCACAGGCTCTTAATGATAATCGGGTTTCTGACACGGAGTTTCAACTGATCACACGTGAAATGCAGAAATATCGCCAGCTTAAAGACACTTTACGCTCGAACTTTGCGCAAATACAAACAAATCCAATCCAGCCAGATATTGAAAAAATAAGAAACCAGGTTCGGGGCCAGGTTCGGGAAGAATATAGAAAAAAACTTGCGGATTAAACAGCAGATTTGAACTAAATTTTGAGCGAAAACACACAAAACTCTCTCTTAGTCTTATCAAAAACAGGTGATTGGGTTACACCGCGTTACCTTCACACGTAGAGGGGGCGCAGTCAAGTGTGAAATAGGGAAAATCCCTTGATCAGCTGTTTCTTTTTATCGCTCTAGTGAAATCTCTTTGTTCTATCGCGTTTCGTGTCCAATTTTTCGTCGAAAAAAGATGAAAAGTGTTATTTTTTTTGACCAGACCGAGAAGAAATACCGTATTCTAACAAACTGTGGACAAAAAATAGAAATCTGACTGTAAAATTCCTCTTGGCTTCAACATTCCTGATGGCTTTGAAAATTCCTGATGGCTTCAACTGAAGCCAAGAGGAATGCAACCGGCTTTAACTGAAGCAATCAGGAATTCGCAACGGGAAGCTGTTGTCTGAAGGCCTCAACCGGAACCGCGTCATGAAAGCAATCAACAACTTCGCGTGTAATATCACGCACGTGTCTCTGCCACTCAGGCGTGAAATATTCATTCACAAGAAACGCAATCAAGTGAACACTCACAAGCATGTTTTTATGATATGCAAACGAAGCCGTGGATTTTTAAATGTTAATTCGACCGGAGGTTATATCGTCGCCGCCTTTTCGCTAACGCTCCCTGCCAAAAAGGAACCACTCGTGCCAATTACAACCATCCCCGGAGCATACTTTTAAAAAATTCTTGTATTCAGGGGTGGCTTCAATGAAAGGAATAAACTCCATCGGAGCGTTTAGAGTCGCTTTATGAATAGTTCCACTTTCGAAACAGGGGAAACAACATCCCTCGAAAAAACAGTCCGCATATTCAAAACAAGTAACCATCGGTACGATCTGCTGCCTGTATTGACAGAAAGGCAGTTTTGAAATATGCTCATTAACCTTATCCCAACCCGGTTTTGGAATATGCTTGTGTACCTTATCCCAACCCATTTCCTTTTTGTCCTTAATTTTTGTCGTGATGTACTCCTTGAGAATCACCTCACGAAGCTCTGGAGGGAGGTTTTGAATGGCCTCGGAAAGCCCGCAGCTTTCGTTCCGGCCCCGCTTCAGCCACCCGCACTTGTTTGGCGCTCGAGTCATCACGGCTCGCGCGGTATAACAGCGGGCTCGCTTGTTTCTAATATGGGGCCCTTTGTTGTGAGTAGTACCCCGCGCCCAAGACTGTTTTTTGACCCTCGCGCGCGGTTGAAACCGGTTTGAACCGGTTCGTTCCAGTGGCCGCGGCCACCTAGCGTGGCGGGGTGCAGCGCGGGGCCGTCGGACCGCTGCGCGGCGCTGATGGGCCGGTGCGCGGGGGTGCCACTGTTGTAAGTAGTATATAGGGGATTAATCAAATACTATTTCAAAGAGGGAGCCGAATTTCGCCGTTTCGCAGCCCCCAGGTTCAACCGGCCCGAGCTTGTGAGGGCCGGACTTGAAGGTGGGGGCTGCGATAAGGCGAAATAAGGTTCCCTCTGCGAAACGGTATTTGATTAATCCCCTATATACTACTTAAATGACTTAAGAGTATCGCGAGATTCGTAGGTAAAATATAAATTCATTTTTTAATCGACGTTTTCCTCGGCGTCGCCGTCGTAGCTTCCTAAACTCCCTAATATCGGGGGAGAGAGACGTCGTTCAGACTTTCAGAGCCACCTTAAATTTTCGAAAATTTTAGGTGGCTCTGAGCCCACTCCACAGAGTTTTTTTAAACTTTGCAAAAAGTTGCTTCTTACCAAGCTTATCACAATTTGATAATGATCATGAATGGGGCTCATGGAGCTCGTTTTTGAGTTATATTATGGTAACCTGTGATATAGCTGGTTTTCACATGACGTCACTAAAATTCGAACCACAAAACTATTGATCTTCCTGAGATTTTACTTAAATGATGTATAAGAGCAGCTGAAAACTAATGTTCATACAAATTTTCGCTCCGAATGGGTTCTTGGTTTTGTGATAAACTACGCTTGAATTTCTAAGCTTTTGCGTGACGCGGTATTTACATGACGACCTAGAGAGCTGTCATGATGGTTAAAAGAGTGACTTATTTCGGGGAACTTGGCTATCTGAACAGTTCATGTCTTAGAAAAAGTATTATTTTAATGTTTCAGAGTTCCTCGAGGGATAAATTCACGCTTTTGTAGCAAAACACAATGACAGATGTTTCTGTTGGTTTCCCCTCCGGCCGCCATGTTGGTGCCCATACGGATGGGCACCAGAATGGCGTCTCCATACAAATCTCTATAAATTTGGGTAAAAAATTTCTCCGCATATCTCGCAAAAGAAAAATTGCTGTGACCAGAATTTTGGCGTCAGTCTTTGTATATTTACCTTCTTTCATTTTCCAGATTCTGGACTTTATCTATTGACCGGTATTGATTTTTATTTTGATCTATTTTGAATTGCGTGACACTGAAAACCACCAATAAAAAGGATGACCGCACCTTGTTTACCAATGACTGGGTATCTGTATGATACCACTATAAGTATTGTAGCATCACTTGTCTAATTGTGGTAGTATTCATCCTTCAAAGTGTAGCTTTTAGAAAAGTGCTGGAAACTGTTGCAGGTCAATTACTCGCGTGACACTAAATTCAAATAAGTTTGGTGAGTCACGCAATATTTTGTCGGGAACCTGGAAACGAGTCGGCGTCACATTCCGCATATTTCCGCATTCATTTACACACGCTCAATTTACACCCTCGGCATTGCGCGTTGTGAATTCATTGGCGTTTTGCGTGATAAACAAACTAATTGAGAGTTCAGAAGATTGATCAGTACGTTATCAGAGATGTAAACTGCCGTATTCACGTGTGTTTTGTGAGAACTTAAGCTGTGATAAGGTGAGTTCAAGTTCCTGCTTTCTCGCTCCATCTGTTGCGCATCGCTGAATTCACAAGTTTCTCGAGTTTTGATGATCGAAGCTCTTCGGTTCGTTGTAAAGCCAGAACCTTTCTTTATCTCTAAAGCAACAAATCCTTTATGTTTAGTCATATTGTAAATTACAACTTAGCAGTTTAAAATTCCAGAAACAAGATCAACTGAAATCAGACAACAACTGAGAACAATCACTTTCACTTTTGACTTAACGAGCTTATCAATTATCTGCATAGAATTACGCATCACTTTAGTAATTTCCTTTTGCAATGTGGTGGAATTTGAATTCTTTGTCATATTTGTGTGTTACGTTCTCTCAACTTCTATCGAAGTGAAGTGCAGCGTTAGTGATTTTGACGGGTACGAACATTGGGGTTTGTGGTATTTTTACGCACATTACATAATATTTTTACGCACATTACATAAAAGCGTCCTGCTGTTTTCATACAAATCCTTAGACTTCAAATACTTTTAAAATTTTATTGTATATTGTTACTACTTATTTGTTTTTAGCTATTACTATTTATTCAGCCATTGTCGTAATTATGTAGGATTATGTATTACGTAGGATTTTATTAATTTATGATTTTAGATAGTGCAGGTCCACATCAGGACTTAGCGTCTTGCCAATTTTGATCTCCAACCTGCTTTATCAAATAAATTATGTATGTATGCATGCATGTATGTATATAGGATTGCCTGGAGGGCAAAGAAAGCTCATGCGATGGAACGTAATACAAATGCTTCTGAGCGTGGAGAATCTGAGGGTGTGTCCCTTTGGGGTGATTGGATCAAGATCAGTAATGCAAAGATTACTCAGATCATGGTGCTTCAAAGGAACTGATGAATCCATGATCTGACTGATCTTGGATCACTCCAGATCAGTTGGTCACTTGACGTGCTTTTCAAGAACACACTGATTTAGTCACTGGTAAATGCATAACGTTCTCAGAAATGGAAAGAAAATTAATTTACAAATAAAATCGTCAGATGAACAGTGCTTTAACTCTTTGTACGTGACCTTGTTTTGATCGAATCCAAGACTAATTAAAGAATTGATCGTGTTTTTTTGCTGCGAGGTAGAAGAAGAGTTTCAAAAAAAATAAACAACCTCACCGTCATTTCGAATTAAAGTTTGAAAACACATATTTTTAGATCCATTTCGTAAAACCATGATTGTTGGTTTCCACTTGATTGCGTTTCTTGTGAATGAATATCTCATGCCTGCATGGCAAAAAGCATGAAAGAAACTGCTCTCAAAATAGTTGGAGCAATGTGTGATGCTGAAACATACAGTACATGTAAGTTTCGGTCTTCATTGTATAATCATGAAGTTACCACGGTGGTTATGCCACACATTCCAATGTGACACTGTTTTGTGGCACAAGTTGAAAATTGCTGTGTGTTTCACTGAAAAATTTCACTAATTGAAATCCTGATGTGAACTTGTATTTTTTGGCCAGTCGTGCGTAACTAGAATTCTGAGGTTTAATTTTATTGTTTTAAAGTCAACTGGGATGCAACGAGTTTAGGCTTGCTTTTTTTTTGCCCGGAGTCAAGGTCAGTTGCCAAGGTTATTTCAAAATATTTACTTTATGCTTGGTTTAGCTTTGGTTTCAATTCATTTAACAAAAATAATCACTAAAGGCCTGTCCAAATGGGAAATGTTTAGTGATCAAAGATTTTACTGTTTGGCCACCTTGTTGGGTGCTGGTGGATCGTGTTTGGTTGTGTTTGATACAATTTGAAGGCCATCAAACATTCAACCAAACAACTTAAAACATTTCTTTTGTTCTTGTGTTTGATAGACGATGTTTTGTTCATTTGGACAGCCGTATCAAACATGTTTGGCGCGCGCATACGTACCACGCTTGCTCAGTGGCTTGTATCCATAGTTTAATCTGTGTTTGATCAAACATGTTTCAACTGTTTGGCCACTCACTTTAACATCAGCATGTTTGGTCACCAAACA